>NC_080175.1:55100594-55248094 GCF_950295315.1 Erinaceus europaeus
AACACTCAACTAACTTAACGCACACATAATTGTTTTTGGTGCCATCTGAATTATAGCCAGGGCTCAGTACCTGTACAGTTGCACCATTCCTGACAGCCATTTATTTTATTTATTTATTTTTATTTTGACAGAGAGTAAGAGTGAAAGAGGGAGGGAGAGAATAGAGACACCTCTATCACTGTTTCACTACTCAGGAAACTTGTGCCCCAGCAGGAAGGGGGACATGATACTTGAACCTGGATCCTCATGAAACACCTGGCTGCCCACACACATATACAACCCAAAATTCTACTGGGAAATAAATTTTTATCTGAACCACAGGAAGACAAAAAGGACTGACAGTGGCCAGCTGGTGGCATACCTGGTTGAGCCCATATATTATCATGTGCAAGGATCCAGGTGTGAGGCCCTGCTTCCCACCTGCTGGGGGGGAAGCTTCACTAGGGAACAAGCAGGTCTGCAGATGTCTCTCTTTTCCTCTGCCTCTCTATCTTTCATTCTCCTCTCAATTTCTCTGTCCTTTAAAAAAATAATAGAAACGAAAAAAGAAAAAAAAATGGCTACCTTGAGTGATGGATTCAAAGTGCCCACACTGAACCCCAGAAATAACTCTGGTGGCAAAATAATAAAAAAAATTAAAAACAAAAACGAAAAAGGACCAATAAAACAGCTTAATAATTCAGAGAATAGAAACAAAGCAGATAGGGTATTTACCCAAATAGAGCTAAAACCAATAAAAATAACTTCTTAAAGACAAGCTCTAAGTGATACCTTAATGTTCAGGAAGGTGTGATAAATGGGACTTTCTATTAATTATAAATGGCACCCTTACCCATCCCCCCATGTCTGGGTTTTCTTGCCCTCCAACTGTCTCTTCACCCCTCTCCCTATGTCTCACTATCTGAATCCCTCCTCACCTCACCTTCTTCCTTTTAGATTCATTCTGTCCATAACCTTTCCCTCTTAAGTAGTCATAATATCAATTTTGTAGAAGACTTACATATTATTCAAGTGGCATTGTGGCATGGTGGGAAAATAAAATAATGTGGAGTCAGAACTACCTGGCTCTGTGCTTTGGGTTCCTTTTTGTTCACTCAAGAAGACTATGGGCAGTTCTGACACCACCAAGAGCCTCCATCACCATTGATACAGGAGACATGAAGAGCATGGCCTGCCCTATCCACCTCCCGGAGGAGCTATTAAGATCCAATAATGTCACATTACATCTAAAGCAATTAGCTTATAGGTGGTGTTTCAACTTATCCTGGATAGAGTGTAAAGGAATCACATTAAGTGAGATAATCCAGAAAGAGAAGGGTGAATATAGGATGATCTCACTCATAAACAATAGTTGAGAAATAAGAACAGAAAGAGAAACACAAAGCAGAACCTGGACTGGGTTTGGTGTATTACATTAAAGTAAAGGACTCTGTAAGGAAGTGGCCTTTTAGGTCCTGGTGCATGATGATGGAGGAGAACCTAGGCTGGAGGTGGGAGTGTTTTTCAGAAAACTGAGAACTTTTATACATATATAGACAACTGTATTTACTGTAAAGCATTAACCTCTCCAGTAACATTTTAAAAAAGGACTCAAGGAAATAAAAGGGAAACAGAAAGTGAAGCTTGGATGGCATAAAAGCTAAGGACTGTGGATTAGGAAGAAATGGAGGGGAAGGCATTAGCTGTCTAATATACAAAGGTGAAGATAAACTTGAGTTGCCTGTATCTCTGAGTCAACAATTTTCCTGCAAACAATTATTTCCCCAATAAAATGATAAAATTAAAAAAAGCAACGATTGCCACCTCAACATGCTTCACCTCAGGCTGTATCCAGAGACTTCACGTGTGGAATGACAACCCTTCAGCTTCATTACTCGGGTGAGACCTTTCCTTTTATAGTACACTCTAATTTCATCTCAGGTAGTTCACTTTCTAACAAAGTCCCATAACCTAGATATACACCAGTTTCTGTGAGAGAGAGCTTATGTGCACACGTATCCATAAACTACTGCAAAATATATACCTGAAAGCAGAAGTACACTAGAGTTTGCAGTGAGTACCTCCCTAACACTTCCTCTCCACTATTCCAAGCTTGGGATCCATGATTGCTCAACAAATTGTTTGGCTTCATATGTTAACTCTCTTTTCAATCACCAGGTTCCAGATGCCACCAGGATGCTGGCTAGGCTTCCCTGGAATGAAGACCCCACCAATATGTCCTGGAGCTCAGCTTCCCCAGAGACACACCCTACTAGGGAAAGAGAGAGGCAGACTGGGAGTGTGGACCGACCAGTCAACGCCCATGTTCAGCGGGGAAGCAATTACAGAAGCCAGACCTTCTACCTTCTGCAACCCTCAATGACCCTGGGTCCATGCTCCCAGAGGGCTAGAGAATGGGAAAGCTATCATGGGAGGGGGTGGGTTATGGGGATTGGGTGGTGGGAATTGTGTGGAGTTGTACCCCTCCTACCTTATTTTTTTTGTTCATTAATCCTTTCTTAAATAAAAAATTAAAAAAAAAATGGCTGGTGATGATTACAATACACAGAGTGGGTTTACTTTCCTTATGTCAAACAATTATAATAGGATGGTTTTCACTTGGATAGAATATTCAACTTTACTTCTAGAACCCAAAATGATACCCTAAAGAAAAAAAAAAAGATAGCCACTCTAGCCCATTTTACCTGACCTTTTCTAGTTAATTTGGTGATTAACTCTCAGTCCTAATCACTTCTTATACTTTACTGCTTTACCTGAAGGTCAAGCTATGAATAGAGACCCCAATTACTTGGATGGCCCTTGCTCTTGATGTTTTACTTCATAAGTAGTATGTCTACATTTGCTACCACTAAGTTGATTTTTACTGTTTAAGGAAAAGTACTTTCCTCTAATTACTTGGCTCTATTTCCTACCTGTGGGCTCATCAATGTAATATCATTATGGGGATTTAAGGATCACATAGACTTTAAAACCCAGCCAGAATGAGTTTGAAAGAAATGAATTATTTTAATTATTAAAAATATGACTCCTTAAAAGCAGATTATAACATATCCATTCTCATAATACGTATCTTCTGATACTTTCTGAATTTCTTCAGGCTCTATAATCTTTTCAAAGTAGTCAGGAGCATTGTTAATCATGTTATACTGATATGATGAACTCATTAAGAAGGTGACTGTAGTGTTACTTACAAATACATTTGTAGAGAGAATGATGATATTGTTAGAAAGTTCACTCTCTATCACCCTCAGGGAAAACCAGATGAAAACACGGCTCTGGGCCCCAGCAAAAGAACTCACTTGGGTATCTTGCTGCTTTCTATGCACATGACCCAGACTCAAACCAGACAACCTCTGCAGTGTTGAAGAAAGCTTTGGTGCTGTGGCCTCTTTGCGGCAGTCTCTAAGAAAGTCAACCCTTAGCAGTGAAGTCCCAGTGAGGTCAAACAACAATCAAAGCAAAACAAAACAAGCAGTAATGACAACAACAAAAAAAACAGTTCTGGATTGTAATGTTGTTACATGTAATGTTAAACCATTAAAACTTGAATTTACCCAAAGGATGAGAGTGGCTTACTTTGCTTTATGTATGAAGGAAGCATCACCCCATTATATAGCTTAACAACTCATTTTATCAGCTTTTAGGGACTTGCTATGTGATATGGTATGTGTGTGCATGTTCATGTGTGTGTGTAGAAGAATGTTTTGTCAGAAGTCCAGTGGTGGCACACCCCGTTAAGCACACATATTATCAAGCGCAAAGACCTGGCATTCAAGACCCCCAACCCCACTTGCAAGGGTTCCACTCCATGAGTGGTTAAACAAAGTCTGGAGGTGTCTATATTTCTCCCTCTCTGTGTCTCACCATTCTCTCTCAATTTCTTTCTGTCCTATCAAAATAAAAAAATAGTTTAATATTTGATATTATAATTTAATCTGACCACCATGTGACATAATATACTAGCACATTGCACCCAGAAAACGGTGCCGCCTCCATAAACACCAGTCTTCTTATGCTGTGAGCTAACACTAAGGCATTGTCTGAATTAATCTGCCAGACATCCCCACCTGAGTTACAACCTTACCTCCACACACACATTTGCATGTGTGTATGTGCATGTGTGTGCATGTATGTGTGTGTGTATGCACAATTAGGGCAGAGACAAACAGGTAATAAGCTATGTAAATAAGCTAGCAGTCCCTTAGACTACTGCATTCTTGCAGATTTTCTTGAGTTTTAAACTATTTCAAAGTAAAACTTTACATGGAACAGTCAAAGCAACACCTTTAGAGAGTTCATTTATTTTAGCTTGAAATATTAAGGAGTGAACTAGCTGAAAATTGAAATCTACACATTGAAGACCAGCTTGAGATAACTACAGAAGATGCAAAGCATAACAAAAATGGTTGAAAAACATTCAAAATGTATAAATAACACATTGTTAATAAACATAAAGATAACAGGTTTCTCATTTGAACAAATAGAACAAAAAACTAAATTAAAAAAAGGAGAAATGTCTGTGAAAACAGGAAGAAACTTGATTTTCATGATGTGAATCCTGTATTTTAAGAGATGCTTCCAGTTTTTCACCATTGAGTATGATGCTGGCTATAGGTTTGCTAAATATAAACTCCACTATCTTGAGGAATTTTCCATCTATTCCCATTTGTTATAGTGTTTTGATCATATGGGATGCTGTGTTTTTTCAAAGGCTTTCTCTGCATCTATTGATATGATCATGTGGTTTTTGGTCTTACTTTTATCGATGTGGTGGATCACATTTATTGATTTAAGTATATTAAACCAACCTTGCATCCCTGGGATAAACCCCACTTGGTCATAATGAGCAATCTTTTTAATATACTGCTGTATCTGGTTGCCTAGAATTTTGTTCAATATTTTAACATCTATGTTCATCAGAGATATTGGTCTGTAGTTTCCTTTTTTGGTTGTGTCTCCGTCTGCTTCTGGTATCAAAGTGATGTTGGTTTCTTAGAAGCTGGAAGGGAGTATTCCAGTGTCTTCAATCTTCTAGAAGACTTTTAAAAGTAGAGGTACTAGTTCTTCTTTAAAGGTTTTGTAGAACTCATTTGTAAAACCATCTGGTCCAGAACTTTTATTTTTGGGAAGGTTTTTGATTACTATTTCAATTTCATTAGCTGTGATGGGCCTGTTCATGTTATCTAGTTCCTCTTTACTTAATTTTGGAAGTTCGTAGGTATCTAGGAAATCATCCATTTCTTCAAGGATCTCTAGCTTGATGGCATATAGTTGTTCATAGAAGTCTCACATGATACACTGAATTTCTACAGTTCCTCTTTCATTTATGATCCAATTTATTTGGGTCTTTTCCCTTTTTTGTTTTGTGAGTTTGACTAAAGGTTTGTCAATTTTGTTCACTTTTTCAAAGAACCAACATTTACTTTTGATAATCTTTTGTATGGTTTTCTTATTTTCAATGTTATTGGTTTCTGCCCTAACTTCAGTTATTTCTGTCTTTCTGGTTGCTTTCAGGTTCCTTTGTTCTTCTTCTTCTAGGTCTTTAAGATGTGCAATCAGGCTGTTTATTTGCCCTTTTTCTTGTTTCCTAATGTGTGCTGGTATGGCTATAAACTGCCCGCTCAGTACTGCCTTAGCTGTGTCCCAAATATTTTGATACTTTTGTCTTCATTTTCATTGAAATCTCGAAACATTTTTATTTCTTCTTTTATTTCATCTTTGACCCAGTGTACTGTTGAGCTTCCATGTTTTGGGACTATTACTAATCTTTTGTTGACTGTTAAGTGTTAGTTTAGTTCCACTGTGGTCTGAGAAGATGCTTGGGGTTATTTCAGTGCTCTTGAATCTGCTGATGCTGTCTTTGTGGCCTACCATATGGTCTATCCTTGAGAATGACCCATGTAGACTTGAGTAAAATGTGTATTCCAGATTCTTGGGATGAATGACTCTGAAAACGTCCAATAGTTCTAGTTTATCTATCTCTTCATTTAGCTCCCTTAGGTCTTTATTGATTTTCTGCCTGGATGATCTGTCAAGTTAAGACAGTAGGCTGTTGAAGTCTCCTACTAGTACTGTGTTGCTATTAATATATTGCTGTAGCTCTTTCAGTAGATGTTTGATGTATTTAGATGGTTTCTCATTGGATGAATAGATGTTAATAATTGCTAAGTCCTCTGAGCATTAAGTAGTGTCCTTCCCTATCATTTTTAATTTTATTTATTTTAAAGTCTATTGTGTGAGATATGAGAGTAGCTGTTCCTGCCCCTTTTTTGTGGGCCATTGGCTTGTATGATAATTTTCCATCCTTTAACTTTGAGTCTGTTTTTGTCTTGTTGAGTTAGGTGGGTTTCCTATAGACAGCATATTGTTGGGTTGTGTTTTCTGACCCATCTTCCTACTCTGTGCCTTTTAATAGGTGTATTCAGACCATTGACATTTACTGATATCAAAGATTGAAGATATTTTAACGCCATTCTTGTAGAGTTTTAGAGTGTTCTGTTAGATGGCCTATTTATGGTGGTCTGACTGTCTATAGGAGACCTTTCAGAACTTCTTTCAGAGCAGGCTTTGTCATAGTTGATTCCTTCAACTGGCGCCTGTCTGAGGTTTTTATGCCTCCATCTAGTCTGAATGACAGTCTAGCAGGATACAGTATTCTTGTTTGAAAGCCTTTCTCATTGAGCACTAAAGAGATATCTTGCCATTCTTTTCTGGCCTGTAGTATTAGTGTGGAGAAGTATGCTGCTAATATTTTGAGTTTTCCTGTGTAGGTGACTCTTTTTCTCTTGCAGCCTTCAGGATCCTCTTTTTATCCTTATTCCCTTCCATTCTAAATATGACATTTCTTGGAGTCTTTAAGTCTGGGTTAATTCTGTTTGGGATCCTCTGGGCTTCTTGAGTCTTTATGTCTTTTATGTTGTCTAGACTAGGGAAGTTCTCACCTATTATGTCCTGAAGAATGCTTTCTTCCCTTCCCTCTTTTTCTTCCTCTGGTAAGCCAATAATGCATAAATCATTTCTTTTGAAGTCATCCCATAGGTCTGTGTTGTTGTTTTCAGTATCTCTTAATCTCTTTTTGAGATCTCTTACAACTCTTAGTTGTCTCTAATTTGTTCTCGATTTGCTAATTATGTCTTCAGCCTCATTTATTCTACTCTCTCTCCCCTCTATTCTTTTCTGGAATTCATCTATTTTGTTACCCTGTTCTGATACTGTTTTAGCTTGTTCAGCTAGTTGTGTTATTAGCTCAGCTATTTCAGCTTTCAGCTCTCTAATATCCTTGAGATAATTAGTGTTTTATTCCAGAGTCTCGTTTGTTGTTTCTGCATTTCTGATGACAATTCTTTTGACTCTTTACTCACTCCTGTTATTATTTCCTTAACTAGTGTTTGGATGTTGACCACATAATTTTGTGCTTCAACCTTTAGGGGGCTTTTAGCTGGACTCTTGGTCTGGTCCAGTTCTCCAATATTTCTTCTTGTTGGTTTGACCATTTTATATATTATGAGGTCCCTCTCTTAGTACTTTTCAATTTACTGATCATTCTTTCCTGGATTGACTTGTGACTAAATTAGGTAATTAAAGGGTTCTTTTTTGTCCCTGTAGGATATGGGAGCCTAAGGGCTTTTAAACTCTAAGTAGGCTACATAGCATGATCACTGACTTCAAAGCAAGAGATAAATCAGGGTGGGGCAGAGATAATCCAGTGGTTATGCAAAAAGAACCTCACAGCCCCACTACTAGGCCACCTAGGTACAGATCTTCTGCTGAGTTTCCTGGTTAGTTCTCTGTACCCTGGTGTCAGCACATGGCCTCCCCCTCCCCCCCCCCCCCGCTCCATTTTTGAGGGCAGTAGCAATGGAGACTCAGTTTCATTTGATGAGCTTTAAGGGAGTGGGTGTCCTCTCCTCCCTTCAGCAGTCTTTTTGTTGGTGAAACATACTGGAGTTGCTGTCTCAAATGGTAAACATACTGGAGGTGCTGTCTCAAATGGTAAACTTCTGCACTGTTACCAGCCACTTAATCTCTCCCTAGGCTCCTCTCTGTCCATGAGCCACATGTATTTGCATTCACTGGTGATTTGGTGGGTTCCTAAAGTCGTTCTAGTCCTGTCTTGTTGCAGTTCCAGGTGGTCTCCTTTGGTATTTCTACTTGACCTAGGAGAGGAGAGGAGAGAAACACAGTTCCCTTTCTTTATTTTTTAAAGGAAATTTACATAAGAATTTGGGTCATATTCATCTTCTGATATTGCACTGTCTTTTAATCTAAAAAATGAAATTCTATGTAATAATAATTCAACTTAATATCTTTTTAAGAGTTTCTCTGGCTATTTTTTAAATACTATTTATTTATTTATTTATGGATAGAGACAGAGAGAGGGTCTATGTGGTGTTGCACTTGGTGGAGAGCATATTTTACAATGCACAAGGACCCAGGTTAAAGTCCCCAGGCCCACCAGCAGGGGGAAAGTTTTTTGCAAGTGGTGAAGCAATGCAGCAGGTGTATCTCTGTCTCTATTCCTATCACACTTTCCCTCTTGATTCCTGCCTGTCTATATCCAGTAAATAAGTATAATAAAAATTTTAAAAAGAGACAGAAATTTGAGAGGGGAAAGGGAGAGAGAGAGAGAGACTTGGAACACTGTTTTACCACTTGTTAAGCTTTCCCCCTGCAGGTGGGGACCAGGGGCTTGAACCTTGGTCCATGTGCACTGTAATGTGTGCACTTAACCAGGTTCACTACTACCTGGCACCTTCAACTTAATATCTTTATGGTAAAATAATATTTATCTGAATTTTACAGTTTCCTTTAGTTACATTTCAGTTTTTCTTTTGTTGCAGTAGCTAAATAGGTATGTAACTAAAAAAATATGTTCTGTCGGCCTGGAAGATAGCTCACCTGGTAGACCAAAAACCTTACTTTGTATAAGGCAATGAGTTAAGATTTTCACATGCCACAAAGGATCACCAAGACATCAGGGGAAGCTTCACAGATTAGATAGCGTGGTCTCATCAACTCTCTCCCTCTCTCTTTTTCTCTCTGTCTCTTTCTCTCTCTGATCTTTAAAAAAAAAGTCTGAGGGTCAAGTAGTGACCTTCTGGTTAAGCATACACATTGCAGTGCACAGGCTGAGGTTCAACCCACCTGTGAAGGGAAAACTTTACAGTAGTAAAGCAGGTCTGCAGGTGTCTCTCTCCCTTTCTACCCCCCTCCCCTCTCAATTTCCCCTTGTCTCTATCTAGTAATAAATAAATAAATAAATAAATAAATAAATAAATAAATAAATAAGGCAGTGGTGTATCCAGTTAAGCACACATAGTACTAAGCACAAGGACGTGTGCAAGGATCTGGGTTCTAGTCCCCATCCCCCCCCTGCAAGGGGAATGCTTTAAAAGCAGTGAAGCAGGTCTGCAGGTGCCTGTCTTTCTCTCTCCCTCTCTCTCTCTCCTTTATGTCCTATCAAATACAATGTAAAAGAAAAAAATGGAAAAAACATGGCCCCTGGGAGAAAATGATTCATAGTGCCTGGTACCAAGCCCCAGTAACAACCCTGGAGGTAAAGTAATAATAATAATTATTTTATATATATTTATGTATATATATAACTTTAAAATAATAAAACAATTTAGAGGTCATTTTTAGAGGTGGTTTTACAAGGGTGCAAGGTCCCAGCATCACAAGCATAAAATAAAATAAGGAAAACATATCTACATTTCATAAATGTGTTTCTACCTTGCCTCCAGTCTATTCGTGCCTCAAGCTACATATTCTAATGTAATATAAACAGTGTTTTTTAAAATTTTTTTCAGCCACCAGGATCTTATATTTGTACAATTTCATCTCTATAAGCAAACATTTCCAAATTGAGAGAGAAAAGGAGAGACATGACAGCATACCCTGCCCCTTGCTATACACCCCTGTGGTGCTCCAAAGGGTTCAAACCTGACTGTGTTCAGGACAAAGCAGGTCTCTAACCAGGTATGCTGTCTTACTGGCTGTTCCTGAAAACAACATTTTAAAATTATACTCAGCAGCGATGAGTCAAGGTTATTTTCAGAGCAGTAATGTTTGTGAAGATTGCACCTTTCATTTTGTTATCCTTGTTGATTTATTTTTTTCAAGGCCAAAATGGGTTCTTTAAGAATGATGGAAAAATCATTACTTTACAGTTATTAAAGAAGAATATCACTTATAAAAAAAATTCTCAACTCGGAGGTCCTGCGAAACCATGTTCAAAGGAGGTTCTGAACTGCCTGGTGAGCTAGCAGTTGACTTCACACTGTGTGGGTGACATTATCTTGATTACTTGCCCTGTGCTTTGTTACCAAACCAGACTTTCTAGGTTTGAGAACATTGTTATTATCTCTAGAGATATGTAAATTACAATTCAGTGTTGTGATTCTACCTCACACCTGTGAGAATAGCCTACATCAACAAAACAGGAAATGATGGGTATTGAGGTTGTAGAGAAGAAGGGACTTTGCCACACTGCTGATAGGAATGCAGATTGGTGAAGCCCTTTTGGAAAACATTAGAGACACTCTTTAAACAGACAAACTATATATATATGTATTTACCTTATGATCCAGCAATACCATTCTCAGGCATTCATCCAGTGGACATGAAAACACTACCTTGAAGAGGCATGTGCACCCCTACATCCACAGCTACATTACTCACAATAGCTACAGAGTGGAAGCAGACTAAATATCCATGGACATATGGCTGGCTAAAGTAGTTCTGGGATCTACACTCCATGAAATATTATTCTACAATTTAAAAAAAAGATATATTGTGTGCTTTGGGACAAAAATGAATAGAACTCGAGGTTATTATGTTTAGTAAAGTAAGTAAAGAGGTGAAGGACAATGACCAAGTATATAGCTGAACTCACATGAGGAATCAAAGCACATGAACTTGAGGGAAAGAAGAAAAAACAGAAGAAATGAATAAAATTTCTCTTAAGACTTTGTGAATAATATGGCAGCTCCTGTTGGGAGGGTGGGGACACAGAATGTTGCTGGTGAGAGTGCTGTGGGATTACACCTTGTAATCTTATAATATTGTAAACAACTATTCAATCACTAATAAAACTTAAAAAAAAAAAAAAGAACAGTTATTCTTTCATCAAGGTCTGTGCAATAGAATGGAGGTGGATAATTTCTCCTCAAACCAGCATCAGAAGGGTACTCCAGAATGTGTGAAATTCTGAACCCTGGCCCAGACTGAATTCCTATTTTTGTAAGATCTACTACTTTGGGGGGGGGCGGGTTGTAAACACACTAAGTCTTGAGAACCATTATTTAAAGAGTTAACAATTACTCTACCCCAACAAAAATGTTAGCCAATAGCTCTTGGGAAGCCCCATAGACTAGCCACTCAATAGGTTAGTTCAAAGGAAAAATTAGTTCAAAGGAAAAAACATTTCCTCTTTAATGGAAGATCCTTGTACCACAATGTACATAAACATCCTATGGGCTAAGAGGGCCCTGTCCACTATGGCTAGGCATCCCTACCCATTTTATGACATGTTGCAATTGACATCTGGGAAATATATATCTATACATATGGCTTTTTTTTGTTTGCTAGTTTGTCTGTTTAGAATATGGTCAGAAGGCTCAGGTAGGCCAGCAAAATAGCTCACGTGGACAGTATACTGCTATGCCATCTGCACAGCCCAAGTTCAAGTCTGACGTCCACTACCTTTAAGGAAACTTTGGTGTTGTGATTTTGTGCCCTCTCTTACTCTCAGTCTACCTATTTCTCTCTCTGTCTTTCTGAGAAAGTATTTGGAGAGGGGAAACCACAAAGATTATTGCTCCAGAAAAAAAAAGAATGAGGAGAAGAGAATAATGAGGAGGAAGATGTAGAAGGGAAAAGAAAGAAGAAAGAGGAAGAGGAGGAGGAGGAGGAGGAGGAGGAGGAGGAGGAGGAGACTCAGGCATTATTTACACTGTGAAAACATTAGCATTACCTAAAACATTTTTCAGCATGTTCGGTCCTTTTCCGAAACTTGTCAAGGATTTTTGCTGAGCAGTGTCATCCAGAAAATTCTCAGTAGGATCAGTTGTATCAGCAGATTCAATTTCTGGAAACTGAGTCATGGATCTGGATAATGACTGAGCAACTACGCTTCTTGATTGAGACAGAGGGGAGGAAAGGCCACTGGAACTTTCTCTACCAGAGGTGAGAAATGGTAAATTTGCTGTTGAAGGTCTCTGTGATGTCTTTCCTAAAGTGAAATCAATAAATCAATGAACAGGTTATAAACATTCCTGAGTGAGTACTTAAAAGGTTGCAAAGTACCAGCCCCCTGAACTTGGAAGAGTGTTGTTTAAGCAATAACATTTATGAGAAAATGGATTTTAGATTATCTTTTTTAACTTATTTCTACAAGCTGCTTATTATTATAACTTTCATTTTTCTTTTACTCTTTATTTTTAAATACCATTTTCTTTTCTTTTTTATTATATTTATTTATTGGATAGAGACAGCCAGAAATCATGAGTGAAGGGAGTGATAGAGAGGGAGACAGACAGACACCTGCAGTACTAATTCACCACTCACAAAGCTTCCGCTCTCCAGCAGGTGGGGACTGGGGAATCAAACCCAGATCCTTGCACATTATAATATGTGCTCTCAACCAGTTGTGCCACCACCACCACCTCTTCCTTCCTTCCTTCTTTTCTTCCTCTTTCTTTCTTTCTTTCTTTCTTTCTTTCTTTCTTTCTTTCTTTCTTTCTTTCTTTCTTTCACCAGTGTTGCTGCTGGGGCTCAGTACTTACACCAAGAATACATGACTCCAGGAATCCATCCCTTTCTCTCTCTCTCTCTCTCTCTCTCTCTCTCTCACACACACACACACACACACACACACACACACACACACACACTTTTTCACTCTCTCTCCCCTCCCTTACCCTACCTTCTTCCTTTTCTCCCTTCCTTCCTTCCTTCCTTACATAGCTTATAAAGCTGCTTCTCTGCTAGTGGGGACCAAGGACTTAAACCGTGCCCCTAAGCATAGTAATGTGTGCACTCTACCTAGTTTGATACTGCCAGATCCCTCTATCCTTTTGTTTGTTTGTTTTTTAATTGAGGCAATGTTGATTTACAATACTATATGTATTTTAGGTGACAGTTTCATCAAACTTTACCACACTCACCACCAAAGCAGTAATACCTCTCTACCACAGTCCATGGGACTCTGTTGCTGTTGTCACTGGACTCTACCATTAAAGACCGACTTTTCAGTTACAGTGAGAGAGACTGAAAAAGAAGGAGAGATGCCCCAGCACCAGAGCTTCCTTCACTGTTGTACTATTTCCATCTGGTGTACCTAGGACTTGTATGTGGGTCACCCTTCCAGGTGAGCTGTCTTACCCACTCTACCTTTTCAATCTTTTCTCTATCCTTTTGGGAATTTTAGGTCTGTTTGCTTTTGTCTCTTCCCTAGCTCTGCTTCTTTATAATTTACATATAATTGAGTGTTGCTGATAAGCCCAAAAGAGGATGACTACCAGATGATCTCATGCATAGGTGGAACTTAAAAAACAAGGATAGAGGGAGTCGGGCTGTAACACATCGGGTTAAGCGCAGGTGGCACAAAGTGCAAGGACCAGAATAAGGATCCTGGTTCTAGACCCTGACTTTCCACCTGCAGAGTAGTCCCTTCACAAGCAGTGAAGCCCTCTCTGTCTTCCCCCTCTCTTGTCTTCCCCCTCTCTGTCTTCCCCCTCCTCTCTCTGTCTTCTCCTCTCCTCTGTCCTCTCCAAAACAACAAGAACAATAATAACTACAAAAAAAAAAAGAAAAAGAAAAGAAACAAGGATAGAAAGGGAAAATAGCAAGTAAAATGTGGGCTCGGTTTGGTGTAATGCACCAAAGCAAAGGATTCTGAGGGAATAGGTAAAGGCTGGGGGACTTTGTGGTCCTGTACATGATGGTGGAAATGAAAGTGTTCTGTAGACACCTATCATGGGGAGAAGACAAATTGCACCCATGTGTCAACAGTTGCACTGTAAACCATTAACACCTCAAGAAAAAGATTTTTTTTAAAGAAGCTGCTTTTAATACTAACTAAAGCAAAATATCTACAAAATAGTCCTTTCTAGACCAGTCAATACCCAGTCTTACAGCTAATTAGCAGTCTGATTGATAAACTTCTAGGACAATAGCACACAGGGGAAAGAAAAAAAAACACAATGAATGTGGTGCCACTTTGAGTGATTTTTTCCAATTTTATTGTATGCAACTTGTTATATTAAAATAAATATTAGGGAGTTGGGCGGTGGCCCAGTGGGTTAAGCGCACATGGCGCAAAGCTCAGGGACTGGCGTAAGGATCCCGGTTCGAGCCCCCGGCTCCCCACCTGCAGGGGAGTCGCTTCAGGGGCGGTGAAGCAGGTCTGCAGGTGTCTATCTTTCTTTCACCTCTCTCTCTTTCTTCCCCTCCTCTCTCCATTTCTCTCTGTCCTATCCAACAACAAAGCAATGTCAACAATGGCAATAATAACTGCAACGAGCCTGCAACAACTAGGGCAACAAAAAGGGGGAAAAATGGCCTCCAGGAGCGGTGGATTCATGGTGCAGGCACCAAGCCCAGCAATAACCCTGGAGGAGGAAAAAATAAATAAATAAATAAATAAATAAATAAATAAATAAATAAATAAATATTAAAGGAGCCAAGTAGTGGCTCACCTGGTTGAATGCACATGTTATAATGTGCAAGGACCCTGGTAGAAGCCCCCAACCCCCACCTGCAGAAGGAAAGCTTTGCAAATGGTGAAGAGTGCTGTAGGTGTCTCTCTGTCTCTCTCCTTCCCTATCTCCCCCTTCCCTCCTGATTTATGGCTGTCTCTATCCAATAAAATTTTTTAAAGATTTAAAAAAATTAAAAAATAAATATTGAATTGACTTGGCTGAGAAGTCTCTTAGAAAACCACATCTCTAGTTTTCCCAGTTATGAATTCACATAGCTGTGTCATAAGCCATTTTTGTGAAAAAGGTGCAGAAATGCAAATCCCAGTCAGACTCCATCTTGTTCTTGTTCCTCTGGGACAACTGCAACTGATCCCTGCTTCAAAGGCTGACTAAGTAAAGTTTTGATTTCTTCAGCATATATTTCTTTCATAGTAAGAAAAAAAAATCCTTTCAAATCTTTTAACACACAAACAAAGCTTACAAAACAGAGCCCAAGTTATAACTTGGCATAGTTCTGACATTCTTTAATAAATTCCAATGGAATTGCAAGGTAAAAATTTAGAAATTCATAGTATAAGTTTATATTTGGGAGCTACTCTCTTCCCTGATCCAGCTTTCTGGTCCTTCTTCCAGTCATGACATCATCTCCCCTGACAATAATTAGGATCCACCTGCATATCAGATTTCAGGCTCAGGCAAACAAACAAACAAAAAAACTCTAGTGTAGCCACAGGCCCTTTGGAATATAACTAAAAGATGCCTACTAGCTATCTACAAAATGGAGGATGCCCCCCAACTCTTCATCTGCACTATTTCAGCCTTTAGGTCCATGATTGATGAACAATTTGTTTGGCTTTGTATGTCAACTCTTTTCATCCACCAGGTTCCAGATACTAGCATGATGCCGACCAGACTTGCCTGGACAGACAACCCCAACGGTGTGTCCTGGAGCTCCACTTCCCCAGAGCCCTTCCCCACTAGGGAAAGAGAGAGACAGGTTGGGAGTATGGACAGACCTATCAACACCCATGTTCACTGGGGAAGCAATTCCAGAAGCCAGACCTTCCACCTTCTGCATCCCACAATGACCTTGGGTCTATACTCCCAGAGGGTTAAAGAATAGGAAAGCTATTAGGGGAGGGGAGGGAAAGGGAAACAGAGTTCTGATGGTGGGAATTGTGAGTATTTGTACCCCTCTTATCCTATGGTTTAGTTAATGTTTCCATTTTATAAATAAAAAATTTTAAAAATTGAATACAATGGTTAACTTCTCTAATTTAGATACTATAATTAATGTACCTACATTTATTATGAGGTAACCCCACATTAAGTTAACGCAAGGTCATTTTGCTAAAATATTGAAATTTATATAAAGAAGTGATACTGTTATTTTAACAAAATTATGTTTAAGTAAATATAAAGCACATGAAGACAAGTATATGCAATATAGCAAAAATTTATATATGTTCTCTGGACTAAACATAAAATGTAAAATCTGAAGATTAGTCAAATTCAGTTGATACATATTAAACATTTAATGAACACTGAGTTTATCTTTATACATTTTAATTTAAAAAATACTTTGTAGCTGCAGTCTCAAGAAGCATCTCAATGCTGTATGTAATTATTTAAGCAATTAAAACTGACTAAGGTATGTTTCAAAGGGCACCAATTTTAATGAACACTGCAGAAATCCATTGGAAAATAATTTTTGCTAGAATTAAATCATGACTAAATTAAAGTAAGGTTCTAACCTATTTGTAACTATTTATACTCAATGATAATTCTACAGAAAAATGAAAAATATATGCCTACATGTTAAGAAAAATAAATGTGATTATATCTAGGAATTATTTCTTTTATTTTTTATTTGATTTTTTAAAATTTATTTATTTATTTATTTTAACCAGAACACTGCTCAGCTCTGGCTTATGGTGGTATAGGGGATTGAACCTGGAACTTCAGAGCCTCAGGCATGAGAGTCTCTTTGCATAACCTATATGCTATCTACCCCCACCCTAGAGAAATTTCTAGAGAAATTATTTCACTGATGACATTGAGAAAAAAAGGTTACCTTTCATCTATGATATATAAAGAATCAACAGTTTTTTTTTTCAAAGTCATCAAAAAAAGCAAAATTGGCATTCCCATGAACAGAACAGCTGTGGAAGAAGCAAATATCGGTGAGTTGAACGGAACCCAGAGGCAACCCAGGTTTCTAACAACAGATGAGTAGTTCAGTAATTTTTGGTATATATACATAATGGAATACTATTGAGCTATTAAAAATGATGATTTCACTTCATCTTGGATGAAGCTTAAAGAAATCCTGTTATGTTAGATAAGCCAGAAAGAGAAGAATGAATGTGGGATGATCTCACTCATAGACAGAAATTGAGAAATAAGAACATAAGGTAAAACACAAAGTAGAATTTGGACTAGATTTGTTATATTGCAAGAAAGTAGAGCACTCTAGGGTGAAGGGAGTGTTCAGGTCCTGGACCATAGTAGTGGAGGAAGATCTAGAGGGAGTTGAATTCTTATGTGGAAAACTGAAAAGTATTACACAGGTACAAGCTACTATGTTTTACTGTCAACCATAAATTATTAATCCTCCATAAGAAAAAAAAAAAGAAAATGGGGGCTAGGTGGTGGTGCACTTGGTGGTGCATGTTACAGTGCATAAGGATGCATGTTCTAGCCCCTGGTCTCCACTTGCAAGGGGGAAGCTTCATGAGTAAGTGGTGCAGCAAGGCTGCAGGTGTCCCTCTGGCTCTCTCCCTTTCTTGATCTCCCCTTCACTCTCAATTTCTTTCTGTCTCTATCCAAGAGTAAAGAAAGAGAGAGAAAGGGAGAAAGAAAGAAGAAAAGAAAGGAAGGAAGAAATAAAGAAAAGAAAGAGAATAAATAAATTGTTTTTATAAGTAGCAAAAATGTTTAATTCTACATCCTATAGCAGTTGTTTTATGAAAGCATATTCCTGAACTATCTGCCTGTGTCAACAAAGGAGAAAATAACTGATAAAGGCAGAGGCAGATCGTGGAATTCTGACTTTGTGAATAAGTGAAGTGGAGGATTTATATTCCAACAAGTCCCCCAAGTGATTCCATTCTCACTGGTATTTGAAAGTCTCTGCACAGAACTCTCTGGTTTGGAGATTTCAAGGACACAGGCTTATTTTTATTACCAGTATTGGGTAGTGTCTGGTTTAAAGTAGAGGTCCATAAATATCTTTTGTGGTAAATCACTGATTTCAACCTATCACTCCAAATTTATACTTAAGGCATTTGGCTTCTTATTTCAGAAGACTTGTCCTCATAACCAATTTCTCACAGTATAGCAGACTTTGGCTTTTATCCATTTAAAGTAAATTAGAACAGTCCCTTTGATTGCCTCAGGAGGAAGAAACCAGAGTTTTTGATGTGAATCTTTCATGTGAGAATTGGTACCTATTAAAAGGGATAAGAAATTTATCAGGAATGGATATTTTTCTCATAAAACATATCTATGTATTTATTTATGATCTAGAGAAAAAATAATATCCCAGGGTGTATTTATGTGGGTGAGTTTATGGTTTCCAGGGTCCACATTTTCATTAATTTTATTTAAATATTTTAAGTGTTTATAAATGGTAGTAACTATTATTTTTTTATTGGGAAGGGACTAATATTTAACAGTAGATACAGTTGTTGGTACATATGCAAAATTTCTGTTTTCTTTAAAATACTCTTACCTTGATCATTTTATTATTATTATTTAGAGAGAGAGAGAGAGCTGGGAAGATATGATTATTCAAAAATACATTTGTAAAGATTTGAGACCCTAGATTCTATTCTCAGTGCCACCATGAGCCGGAATTAAGCAGCACTTTGGGGGAATACGTGTGTGTGTGTGTGTGTGTGTGTGTGTGTCTGTGTGTGTATGTAGGGGGTTGTGAGTATAAAAGGACCCCTCCTACACTGCTAATGGGCATGTAAATTGGTCCAACCTCTGTAGAGAGCAGTCTAAGAGGCTAGAAATGGACCTATCCTATCACCTTGCAATTCTTCTCCTAGTGATACACCCTAAGAACCAAACATGCCTATCCAAAAAATCCATGTATTCTTATGTTAAGCAGCAAGATTTTTAATATCCAAAAGCTGGAAGTAACTCTGGTGTCCAACAACAGATGAGTGGCTGAAAAAGTTGTGATTTATATGCACAATGGAATAGCACTCAACTTTAAAAAATGGCGAATTCAGTTTCTTCACCTCATCTTGGATGGAGCTTGAAGGAATCATGTTAAGTGAGATAAGTCAGAAAGAGATGGATAAATATGGGATGATCTCACTCATGGGGAGAAGAAACAAGAACAGAAAGGGGAACCACAAAGTAAAACATGGACTGGTATAATGTAGTGCACCGAAGGAAAGGACTCTGGGGAAGAGAACAGGGAGAAAGGGTGGTGGGAGGGGAGACTTTCAGGTCCTTGAGCAGGATAATGAACCTAATTTTGGGGTGAGAGTATTTTGCAGACGTCTGTCTTGGTGAGAAATTTATCCATGTGTCAATGACTATACCATAAATCAGTAATCTCCCAATAAAGAAAAGAAAAAAAGGAATTTAATAGCCAACCTAAAAACAACATAACAAACAAAAAAATTCCACACTATTGGATATTCCTCTAATACCATATATGGCTCTCCCATGGGGTGCCCAGGTTCAAATCTAGTAATATATCTTCCACTCCTACTTCTAAAAGACATTGATTTTTTACAATCTTCTTTTTTGGAAAAGACCACTTTATTAAGGTCAAAAAAAGTGTTAATTACTTTTTGTTCATCTGACAAATTCTCAATGTACATGTCTATGGGAAGTATACAGACAAGCACTTTTTATCAGAAGATTCAGGGTAGGAGAGCTATAAAAATGTTACATATTTATGAAAAAAAATATATATATATAGAGAGAGAGGTTAATTCTTTACAGTATAGTCTTTAACACATAGCACAGCCTCTCATTTCCCTTTTATTGGTGTCTGGGAGACACAGCAGTACCCCAATGAGCCTTCCTCTTGTTACTTTCCCTCCCACCCCAGAGTCCTTTGCTTTGGTGCAGTACAACACACTCAGCCCAGATCTCACCTTATGTTTTTCCTTACTGTCCTTTATTCTTAAGTTCCATCTATAAGTGAGATATTGATTGATATTGGTCTTTCTTTTCCTGGCTTCTCTCGCTCAACATGATGACCTCAATTCTGACCACAATATTGCAAAGAAGATGGGCTTATCACTTTTAACAACTACATAGTATTCCATTGCATATATGTACCACAATTTCCTTAGTGACTCATCTATCCTTCGGCATCTGGGCTGCTTCCAAGTTTGGGCTATCACAAACTACCCTAATATGAACATTGGTGTGCACCAGTTATATCGATAGGTCTTTTTGATTTCCCTGGGTAAATCTCTAGGAGAGGGAATGCTGGATCACAAGGTATCCTGGAACCCCAGCTTCCCAGAGCCCTGCCCGACTAGAGAAAGATAGGAACAGGTTGGGGGAAGTGGATTGACCTATCAGTTCCCATGTTCAGTGGAGAAGCCATTACGGAAGCCAGACATCTTACCTTCTGCACCCCCTCCAGATCTTTGGTCCATACTCCCAGAGGTATAACGAATAGGGAAGCTTCCAATAGATGGGATGGGATATAGATCTCTGGTACTGGGAATTATATGAATTATACCCCTCTTATTCCACAATTTTGTTGATTATTATTAAATCACTAATTTAAAAAAAGGAGGTACATTTCTAGAGTTTCTAATGAAACTCCAGACTGTTTTCCATAGGTGTGGGAGAAAATATTTATATATCATATATTGGACAGAAAACTCACCAAACTGAACAATAAAAATATTTTTAAAAAAACCCTCTCAGAGTAAAGAATTATGAATGATTAAAAAAATGTTTAGAAAGCCCTGTTGGACAACAATAACCTGATAAAACTACTGATTGTAATAATGTCAAAATCTGTTGCATATCATCATTAGAATGATGTTAAAAATAAAACTCAATATATCAGGGATGTAACTAATGGAAAGGTGTGTACTTTCTTCCCTTAGAGAATGGTATTAATTAATTGAAATCAAGATCCTAGACTTAACACATGCAGGCTGAGGTTTAGAATAGAGGTATCTTCACCACAGTGACAAGCAGCAATCTGAACCTAACCTAAGGCTTTTGTTTCACAAATGACTACATGACCACATCTGGTCATGAGCAAAGCCAAAGAATACATAAGATCAAGAATAAACACGATGTTTCTTAAGAGTATCATGAAAAACAATCACATACTTCATAATAATTGTGACATCATGTCTTGAGATAGTTTTTTTTTTCTTCTTTTACTTAATAGGAGAGAGAATTTGAGAGGGGAGAGGTAGATAGAATAGGAGAGAAGAAAGACAACTGTAATATATCCTTAACACTGCAGGTGGGGGGCAGAGACTTCAAATTTCATGGCAATATCTGTGTTCTACTAGCTGTGCCACTCTATATTGAACTGTGCCACTCTCCAGTTCTATCCATTAATCTGTTGTTAAAGAAAATAACAAGGGACTGGGTGATGGTGCACCTGGTTAAACACACATTACAATGACCAGGGTTTGAGCTGATGGTTCCCACATGCAGGGGGAAAGCTTTGCAGGTAGTGAAACAATACTTCAAGTGTCTCTCTCTCCCTCTCTATCAAGCCCTTCCCTCTCAACTTCTGGCTGTCTCTATCCAGTAAATAAAAGTAGTTCTTTAAAAAAATAATACGTATTTTAGGGACTAGGTGGTGGAACACTTGGTTAAGTGCATGTATTACCATGTATAAGGACTCAGGTTTGAGCCCCCAGTCCCCACCAGCAGGGAGAAAGCTTCACAAATGGTGAAGCAGGGCTGCAAGTGTCTCTCTCTCTCTCTCCTTCCTGTACTATCTCCCCCTTTCTCAATTTCTCTCTGTTCTATCAAGTAAAATAAGTAAAGTTCTTTAAAAAAAAAAAAAAAGAAAAGAATGAAGACAATTCACACTATGTAGGAAGAAAAAAGAAAAAAAAGAATGGCATCTTGGTCTCCATTTTGGAAAGAAAAGTCCAGAAAAATTAAGTCAAATAATTAAGTTGAAATTATGAAATCATAAATTGAATTTCAGATACCTAGTAAACTTCTAGGAGAATAAGTAATAAACACACTATCTTCAATGAGAACTATAGTACAGTCAGCCTCACCCCTCTTTTTCTGTGTTCTTTCTGGTGGTGAGTTCTGAGTGTTTTGCTGCATGCCTGCGTCCACTGCAGCACTGGCATATGCACTGACACTGTGGTCTGGGATCCAGTCTCTATCTCCTGAAATGGCAGAGTGGGTACATAATATATCCATATTGAAAAGGAGATAAATGCATGTTGATGCTCTATTAGTACAGACTATGAATGTGGCAGACTGATTACACAATCAAACTTATGATATCTGCATAACTCTTTCTAAGAAATAAACTGTAGGCTTGGGGATAAAGATGATATAAAGATCCATTTTTCAAAAGAAAATTGCATCCCCATGCAGGCAACCAGGTTTGAGCCTGGCCCTCACTATACTGATGGAAGCTTTGGTGCTGTGGTCCCTTTCACTCTCTGTCTCTCTGTCCAAATAAATAAATAAATAAATAAATAAATAAATAAATAAATAAATAAATAGAAATGTCTATCAGAATTCACACAGATTTTGAGATTTACTTGATGGAACTTAAGAATCACCATGTAACTAAGCCAGAAAGAGGGTCCATAGCAGATGAACTTTCTTACAGGTAGAACTTTTTAAAATACATTTTATTCTTTTATTTTAGATTGAGATGGACCTCAAGGGGGAAGGAGGATACAGAGAGGGAGGGAGAGAGAGACAGACCGACACCTGAAGCACTGTTTCTCTGTTTGTGAAGTTTCCCAGCTTCAGGTGGGGACTAAAGGCTTCAACCAGGTGTGCCACTGGCCAGCCCCCAAGTAGAACTTAAGAAATAAAGACAGGGGAGTTGGGTGGTAGCACAGCAGGTTAATCACACATGGCACTAAGCAAGGACAGGTGTAAGGATCCTGGTTTGAGCCCCCAACTTCCCACCTGCAGGGAGTCACTTCAGAAGCGGTGAAGCAGGTCTACAGGTGTCTATCTTTCTCTCCCCTCTCTGTCTTCCCCATCTCTCTTCATTTCTCTCTGTCCTATCCAACAACAACAACAACAATAATAACTACAACAATATAACAACAAGGGCAACAAAAGGGAATAAATTTTAAAAAAAGAAGAAAAAAAAAAAGACAGGAAGGGTAATCACAAAATTGAACTTGGACTAGCTGTGGTGTATTGTGTCAAAGCAAAGGACTCTGAGAAAGAACAAGAAGGCAGGGGTGTTAGGAGTCTTGGGGTTCTGGTTCATTATGTTGGAAAAGGACCAAAGTTGGTAGTGAATGTTTTGCAGACACCTGTCATGAGGAGATGAAAGATTTCATTCATGTATCAACAACTGTACTCTAATCCACTAACCACCACCCCCTTCATGAAATGATTAAGAACAGAAATCACTATGTAATATTTAACAGAGAATAAAGTTAACAGAATTTCTGTATCAAAATTTTAATAAGGACCACACTCTAAATTCTAGAAGCCACCTCTCTCAGCCTCCATAGTCAAGATTCTGACATTCTGACAGTAACCTTAAATATGAGTAAGGAGTAACTGGCACAGGGTTAATTTTTTTTTCAGATGAAGACAAAAACAATATTACTCATTGAAGTGAACTTGGCCGGCATTCCTTAAAATATGAATGAGCTTTTTATTTTTAAGATGCACTAGAAAATTGATACTTAAGCCATCTAATAACTTCATGTCTGGATTTACCTGTAATTGATATCCAAGTACTGGAAGAGCTGTGATCTAAGCTTTGAGAAGGGAGTGAGTGGAGTCTTTCTGTTTTACCAAAAACAAAGAACCGCTCAAGTCCTTGATACTGTTCAGTTATAGGCTTACTTCTGAGAGCTATTTCTTGTAACAACTAGAAAATAAAATATTCAGGGAAATAAATGTGGCTTTATCTTACCAGCTCAAGGAGATGCATGCATTCATCAGCGCTTCCTTTATTCTTTGCATGATGCTGCCTTCATCTAATTTAGGCTTTAGTAGTAGAGTGTAATAATAACACAACTTTATATGAATTAAATTTTGAAAAATGTATAAGCTAAAACTACTGTAATTATCTTAAAGCTTATCATGGATCCAAGGAAGACAGAAGTTTGCAATTCAAAATACCATTTCTTTCCAGCTATATTATTTTTCTGTAGTATTTGCTGTACATCATTTTGCAAAACAAAATCTCTTTCTTTCACTATACTTTTAAAAATAGTATTTATTTTCCCTTTTGTTGCCCTTGTTGTTTTATTGTTGTTATAGTTATTATTGTTGTTGATGTCATATTTGTTGGCTAGAACAGAGATAAATGGAGAGAGGAGGGGAAGATAGAGAGGGGGAGAGAAAGAGAGAGACACCTGCAGACCTGCTTCAGCGCCTGCAAATCAACTCCCCTGCAGGTGGGGAGCCAGGGCTCGAACCAAGATCCTTAGCCTTGTGCTTTGCACCATGTGCATTTAACCCGTTGCGCTACTGCCTGACCCCCTTCACTATACTTTTCACTTGGTCTCTCTGCCTATACAGAAAATAATTCCAAACTAAAATACCAGTGAGTTCAATATAATCTGGCCACTGTTGTAGAGAAGTTTCAAGTCAATAATACTGCCATATATACAATAAGTCATAAGTCGAGTCAAGAACAGACAAAGTAATCTATAAAATTTGTTTTACTAGAAGCAAGCAGACCTAGCATTTCAATATAGATCTGGATGACATTAAATTATGGCTTACTCCATCACTCCATAAATTCATTTTTGGTGTACTTTCATTCTAAAGGTGAGGACAATTTAAAAAAGAAGTACCCCAGGCAGAGCCAAGATGGCGACTGGAAAGTAGCAGCACCCATGGATTCTGACAATTGCTAGAAAGCCTTAGAAATCCTGGCCTTCAGTGGAATAAGCAAGGAGGCGTCCTAAACGTGGACCAAGGAGGTGACTATAATTCAATTTGGGTTAAAAATCAGAGCAAAAAGAAAGGAAATTTCTTGATTATTTCTCTTAGCCTCTCTCTCACCATAACTAGACCCCAGGGGTAGGGAGCTGCTGCTAGGAGGCTCTCTGTTGAGCTCCTTTCTTTACCAAGATTCCTGGCCCACCAGGGTGCCATTAAACCCCACTTCCAAATTTCTAGGCTATTTGATTTTCCTCTGAGTAAAGGACTTAGACCCATTTGGAGTGACAATTAGCTAATCAAGCAAGCCTCAACCAGGCTGGGAAAGACTGCTTGAAAGTTTTTTTTTTCTCATTTATTTTGTATTGTGTTTTATTTCTCAGTCAGTTGTCTAGACTTAATGTGCATAGGCTAACTGGGAGCTGTCCAAGCTGCAGACCCACTGCTTGGGCTTTATACTCTGTTCAATTTTAATAATACTATTATATATACACGCATATCCCATTCCCTCCCCAGGCTGACCAAAATTAACTCTTAGTATACATTCCATTGCTAGGTGACAAGAATTAACACCCACTGTGAGAGAAACTTGTCTCACTTTTCATACCTCCTCTATCCACTATCCCCCTTTTCCCACCTCCAAGGACATTAAAAAAAATACAACTCTCCTTTCACTGCTTTTTTTTTCTGTTTCCTTTTTTTTTCTTTTCTCTCTTCTTTTCCCCCTGTCTTCCTTTCTCCCTTACTCTTCCCTCTGCCTTCTGAATTCACTGATACTTATTTGTGAACTATTACAGGGAAGAAGTCTGACTCAGAGCAGGCTCTCTTTGTGAGTGTCTCTGCTCTACTTCCCCTTCCCCTCTTGCTACCCCTAGAATCTACAATGGACAGTAGATTTGCATAATTGTCTATTCCTCCTATCTCTTTTTTCCTTTCTTTTTCATTTAGATTTGGTTGCGAATTTTTCTTGAACTGGAGACATTGTGGGACTAACTGGTATTGGTAAAACTGCTTCAGTCATTACTTTAGTTACTATTGTAATTTCTGACAGTGGTGATTGCATTTGTCATAAAGGTATTTAGTATAGTGTGGCTTGTACATAAAACACAACAACTGAGGAACAACAGAACATAAAAATAAAAAACACATTAAAAAAAGGGTAGATCAAGAGCAAATAAAACTCCTACTACAATGAATGAAGACAAGAGCCTAGAAGAAACTACAAATCAACCAGAAGTAACCAAAGGTAAGAAAAGCATGCAAGCAATAATAAATTTATTAAACACAGAAATGAAAACAACTTTGGAGTAAAGGAATAGCAGTATTAGGGAAACAACAGTTGAGACCCCCCAAGGAAAATACTAACTACCTTGAGGAAATTAGAGAACTGAAAGTTGAAATAGCTGTAATGAAGAAAGCAGCCGAGAGAAGGGAAAGCAGACTAGCAGAAGCAGAAAACAGAATTAGCCAGACAGAGGATGAGCAGGAGAAAAATAAGAAAGAGGTGAAAGAGCTCAAAAAGAGATTGAGAGACACTGAAAACAACAGCAGAGACATATGGTATGATCTCAAAAGAAGTAACATTCGTATAATTGGCCTGCCAAAGGAAGAAAGAAAGGAAGGGGAAGCAAGCATTCTAGAGGAAATTATAGTAGAAAACTTCCCAGACCTAAACAACAGAAAGGACATTAACATCAAAGAGGCTCAGAGAGTCCCAAACAGAATCAATCCAGACCTGAACACACCAAGACACATCATAGTCACAATGAAAAGAAGTAAGGATAAAGAAAGGATCCTAAAAGCTGCAAGAGAAAAACAAAAATTCACATACAGGGAAAAAGCCATAAGACTATCAGCAGACTTCTCCACCCAAACTCTAAAGGCCAGAAGAGAATGGAAAGATATCTATTGAGCCCTGAATGAAAACGGGTTTCAACCAAGGATAATATATCCCGCTAGACTTTCATTCAAACTAGATGGAGTCATCAAAACCTTCTCAGACAAATAACAGTTAAAGGAAGCAACCATCACCAAATCGGCCCTGAAAGAGGTTCTAAAAGACCTCTTCTGAACAAGAACATCACTATAATACTTGCAACACATCAAATAAAAACTTGTTGAACAATGACACTACAACACATTAAATCCATAATATCAGTAAATGTCGATGGCTTAAACTCACCCATCAAAAGGCACAGAGTGGGAGGATAAATCAGAAAACATAACCCAACCTTATGCTGCTTGCAAGAATCCCATCTGACACAACAAGATAAACACAGACTTAAAGTGAAAGGATAGAAAACTATCCTATAGGCTAATGGACCACAAAAAAGGCAGGAACAGCCATTCTCATCTCTGACATAATAGATTTTAAATTAAATAAAGTAATAAAAGATAGGCAAGGTCATTACATAATGATTAAAGGATCAATCAACCAAGAAGATATAACAATTATTAATATCTATGCACCCAATGAGGGACCACCAAGATACATTAAGCACCTACTGAATGAACTTCAAAAATATATCAATAGTCATACAATAATAGTGGGAGACTTTAACACCCCACTCTCACACTTAGACAGATCAAGAAAGCAGAGAATCAACAAAGAAACAAAAGAATTAAATAAAGAGATGGACAGACTAGAGCTCTTGGACGTTTTCAGAGCTCTTCACCCAAAAAATTGGAATACACATTCTTTTCAAAACAACAAAACACATACTCAAGGAAAGACCACATGTTAGGCCACAAAGACAGCATCAATAAATTCAAGAGCATCGAAATCATCCCAAGTACCTTATCAGACCACAGTGGAGTAAAAACAACATTTAACAACAAACAGAAAAATATTAAAAGACACAGAATTTGGAAACTAAACAACATACTGCTTAAGAACTACTGGGTCAGAGAGACACTCAGGCAAGAAATTCAAATGTTTCTGGAAACAAATGAAAATGAAGACACAAGTTATCAAAATATTTGGGACACAGCTAAAGCAGTACTGAGAAGGAAACTCATAGCCATACAATCACATATTAAACAACAAGAAAAAACCCAAATAAACAACCTTACTGCACACCTTAAGGACTTAGAGGAAGAGGAACAAAGGAACCCTAAAGCAACCAGAAGGACAGAAATCACCAAAATTAGAGCAGAAATAAACAACATTGAAAATAAGAAAACCATACAGAAGATCAATGAAACCAAATGTTGGTTCTTTGAAAAGTTAAACAAGATTGACAAACCCCTAGCCAGACTCACTAAACAAAAAAGGGAGAAGACTCAAATTTATAGAATTGTAAACGATAGAGGAGATATAACAACTGACAACACAGAAATCCAGAAAATCATTCGACACTTCTATGAAGAACTATACGTCACCAAGCTAGACAATCTGGAAGAAATGGAAGAATTCCTAGAAGCATATGCCCTTCCAAAACTGAACCAAGAAGAACTACAAAACCTAAATGCACCAATCTCAGACAAAGAAATCAAAACTGCTATTAAGAATCTCCCCAAAAACAAAAGTCCTGGACCAGATGGCTTCACAAACGAATTCTACAAAACCTCAGGAAACAGTTAATACCCATACTCCTAAAGCTTTTCCATTAAGATTGAAGAAACAGGGACACTCCCTTCCACCTTCTATGAAGCCAACATCACTCTGATACCAAAAGCAGATAGAGACACAACAAAAAAGGAAAACTACGGACCAATATCTCTGACGAACATAGACGCCAAAATATTAAACAAGATCTCGACCAACCGGATAGAGCAGCATATCAAAAAGATTGTTCATCACGACCAAGTGGGATTCATCCAGAAATGCAAGGCTACTTTAACATATGTAAGTCTATCAATGTCATTCACCATATCAATAAAAGCAAAGACACAAACCAAATGATTATCTCAATAGATACAGGGAAAGCCTTTGACAAAATCCAACACCCATTCATGCTCAAAACTCTACAAAAAAAGGGAATATACGGGAAAATCCTCAAGATAGTGTAATCCATATATAGGAAACCAACAGCCAACATCATACTAAATGGACAGAAGTTGAAATCATTCCCCCTCAGATCAGGGATTAGACAGGGCTGCCCACTATCACCATTACTCTTCAGCATTGTATTGGAAGTTCTTGCCATAGCAATCAGGCAAGAGAAAGAAATCAAAAGAATACAGATTGGAAGGGAAGAAGTCAAACTATCACTATTTGCATGATAGTATACATAGAAAAACCAAAAGAATCCAGTAGAAATCTACTGGAAGTTATTAGGCAATATAGCAAGGTGTCAGTCTACAAGATCAATGTACAAAAATCAGTGGCATTTCTCTATGCAAACACTAAAACTGAAGAAGAAGACATTCAGAAATCAATCCCATTCACAGTAGCAACAAAATCAATAAAATACCTAGGAGTAAAGCTGACCAAAGAAGTGAAAGACTTGTATACTGAAAACTACGAGCCACTCTTCAAGGAAATGGAAACTGATACCAAGAAATGGAAAGACATCCCATGCTCATGGATTGGAAGAATAAATATCATCAAAATGAATATTCTCCTAGAGCCATATACAAATTTAATGCAATAGTCATCTAAGTTCCACCATGCTTCTTTAAGAAAATAGAACAAAAACTACATTCATTTATCTGGAACCAGAAAACACCTAGAATGGCCAAAACCATCTCGAGGAAAAGAAACAGAAATGGAGGCATCACACTCCCAGATTTCAAACTATATTATAATGACATCATCATCAAAACAGCCTGGTACTGGAATAAAAATAGGCACAGAGACCACTGGAACAGAATTGAAAGCCCAGATCTAAACCCCCATACCAATGGACATCTAATCTTTGATAAGGGGGCCCAAAGGATTAAATGGAAGAAGGAGGCTCTCTTCAATGAATGGTGCTGGGAAAACTGGGTTATAACATGCAGAAGAATGAAATTGAACCACATTATCTCACCAGAAATAAACAACTCCAAATGGATCAAAGACCTGGATGTCAGACCGGAAACTATCAAATAGAGGAAAACATTGGTAAAACACTTTCCCAACTAAACCCCAAGGACATCTTTGATGAAACAAATCCAATGGCAAGGAAAACTAAAGCAGAAACAAACCAATGGGACTACATAAAATTGAAAAGCTTCTGCACAACCAAAGAAACTATCACACAAACAAAGAGACCCCTCACAGAATGGGAGAAGATCTTCACATTCCAAACATCAGACAAGAAACTAATCACCAAAATATACAAAGAAATCAGCAAACTTAACACCAAAAAGGCAAATGACCCCATCCAAAAATGGGCAGAGGATATGAACAAGACATTCACTTCAGAGGAGATCCAAAAGGCTACCAAGTATAATAAAAACTGTTCCAGGTCACTAATTGTCAGAGAAATGCAAATACAGACAACATTGAGATATCACCTCACTCCTGTGAGAATGGCATACATCAAAAAGGACAGCAGCAACAAATGTTGGAGAGGTTGTGGGGAAAGAGGAACCCTTCTACACTGCTGGTGGGAATGTAAATTGGTCTAGCCTCTGTGGAGAACAGTGTGGAAAACTCTCACAAGGCTAGACATAGACCTTCCATATGACCCAGTAATTCCTCTCCTGGGGATATACTCCAAGGATTCCATAATGTCCAACCAAAAAGATATGTGTACAGCTATGTTCATAGCAGCACAATTCATAATAGCTAAAACCTGGAAGGAACCCAGGTGCCCAACAGCAGATGAGTGGCTGAGAAAGCTGTTGTACATATACACAATGGAATACTATGCAGCTATTAAGAACAATGAGTCCACCTTCTCTGACCCATCTTGGTCAGAGCTAGAAGGAATTATCTTAAGTGAGCTAAGTCAGAAAGATAAAGATGAGTATGGGATTTCCCCACTCATCAAAAGAAGTTGAGAAAGAAGAACAGAAAGGGAAACTAAAAGAAGGATCTGATTAAATCGAGAGCAGGGCACGAATGTAAAAACACTGTGGTGAAGGGGAGGGGGGCCACTGGGTTTCCCGGTGTGGCAAGGGGGGTTGGGGGGTGGGGGATGGGTGGTGGGAATGGGACACAGTCTTTTGGTGATAGGAGTGGTGTTTATGTACAATCCTATTAAAGTGTAAACATATAAACCACTATTTAATATGAGAGGGGAAAAACTGATCATATGTCTAGAATTCTTAAAACACAGACTGAGTCTTTTTAATAAATAGGCTGTCTTTGATATGTTGACTCCCCCAAAAGCCTAGACCAGGGAGAACAGAAGCAAGTGGTAGCACAGCTATATACAAGATGCTGGGTATTATACCCCAAACCCTAACAAAGGGACTTTCCAAAGTTAACCCCATCACCAGATAATGTGACGATAACAATAACTATCCATTGTCTTCTTGAACCCTAAGACAACAGAAACCTCACATTTCCACTATAGAGCCTATATTTCCTCCAGTCCTGGAACCTTCGGGTCGGGCTCACTTTTCCGCATGCTGCTCTCAATTCAAATCAAATAATGTTACATCCACGGATCACTACCTAATCAACGCCAACAAGTGCCACCCCAGCATGCTTCACTTCAAACTGTGACCAGAGACTTCAGGTGTGGAATGACAACCCTTCAGCTTCATCACTCGGGTGAAACCTTTCCTTTCATAGTATTCTCTAATTCCATTTCAGGTGTTTCACTCCCCAATAAAGTCCCCAAACCTAGATAGATTCCAGGTCCCCTGAGATAGAGCATAGGTTCACACGTGCCTATAAACTAGAGAATAATATGTACCTGAAAGCAGAAGTACACAAGAGCACACAGGGAATACCCCTAAACACTTCATCTGCATTATTACAGTCTTTAGGTCTATGATTGTTCAGCAATTTATTTGGCTTTGTATGTTAACTCTCTTTTCAGCCACCAGGTTCCGGATGCCAGCAAGATGCTGACCAGACTTCCCTGGACAGATGACCCTACAATGTCTACTGGAGCTCCGCTTCCTCAAAACCCCACCCTACTAGGGAAAGAGAGAGGCAGACTGGGAGTATGGACTGACCAGTCAGCGCCCATGTTCAGCCAGGAAGTCTGCCACGCTGGCTTTGTGGGCAGGAGACAGACAACCAGAGACTCACGGCTGAGCTGGGAAGCAGTATCTCTTTATTCATGTGGAAAACAGTGCAATCTAAGCTAAGCTATCCCTAATCACAATCTTGTCCTTATATATATATACTTGTCAAGTAGGGTGGAAACAGGATGTGATGTAGAGAGGGTGGAGTGAAAAAAGATTGGTGGAAATCAAGGTGTGACAAGGAGAGGGGGCGTAGCAAAAAGAGAGTATGAACCAGAGGGATTAAACCAACGAAACAGAAGGGGTTTTAGAAGCAAAATTAAAAGCATACCAACAACCTTCCACCCTCTGCAACACACAATGACCCTGGATCCATACTCCCAGAGAGATAGAGAATGGGAAAGCTATCAGGGGAGGGGATGGGATAAGGAGATCGGGTTATGGGAATTGTGCAGGAATGTGCCCCTCTTATTCTATGGTTTTGTGAATGTCTCCTTTTGTAAATAAAAAAAAAAAAGAAATACCGAGTCAGGTCAAGGCAATAGTGCAATCATGCCTGAGCCACATGGCCTAGATTCAGGTCCTGAGTCCCCGGCACCACCACAAGTCAGAGCTGGGCATTGCTGTAGTTTTGTGTGTGGTGTGTGTGTGTGTGTGTTTATTTGTGTGTGATTTCCTTCATTTCTAGTAAAGTTCACATTTGAATTAGTAAAATCCTTTAACAGATAATAACTAATGATCAAAAGTTTGCATGTCTGTTTTTCCTAAACTCATAAAGTTAGTATGAAATGAACTCACTGCAGATGTCAAATAATAACATCACTGTTAATTAGTTCCCCTACTACATGAAAATTCTAATTTGAAGGGCTGTGTGCACCCCTATGCTCATAGCTGTACATTCACAGCAGACAAAATATGGAAGAAACTTAAATGCACAACAACAAATAGCTATTCTGAGATAGGACTGGAGAAATATTATAATGGTTCTACATAATGGTTCTAAAAGACTTTAATTCCTGAGCCTCTGAGGCCCCAGGTTCAATCCTCAGCACCACAATAACCTAGAGGTTATTAGACTTCTAGTCCCTCTGTATCTTTATTTTTTTTATATCTCACTCATTAAAATAATGAATAAAGTTATGAGATTTAAAAAGATGAAATTATATCATTCAGGACAAACTAGGTGGAACTGAATGTGATTAGAAGTGAAATTAGTAACTTTAATTTTTTATTATCTTTATTAATTTATTGAACAGAGACAGCTAGAAATAGAAAGGAAGGGGAAAATAGAGAAGAAAAAGACAGAGAGACACCTGCAGCCCTGCTTCACCATTTGTGACCCTTTTTCCCTGCATGTGGGCTTGAACCTAGGTCTTTGAGCACTGCAACATGTGCTCAACCAGGTAATTCACACCCCTGTCCCATAGGTGAAATTAGTAAAGACATAAATGACAAGTACCAAATAGTTTTAATCATTTTTTGGAATATAGATGACTGAAACAAAGGAACTTGCAAAACATAGTAATCAAAATCTCTCTGATACATTAAGAGAAATTTGGTGGTTATCTTGGGGAATGGAGAGAGCGAATCAACTTGGTAATGGGTGTGGTGTGAAACTATACCCTGAAATCTTATTGTTTTGAGAACCACTGTTAAATAATAATAAAAGTTATGGAAGAAATTGTTCCTCCTACCAACTCATTGATTTTTCAGATGAGCATAATAGATTCCAACTTCTTTCTGTTCAGGGTATGGTACTGGTAAAGCACAAACAATAAAAAAAGAGGGGCTGGGTGGTGTGCACCTGGTTGAGTGCACATGTCATAATACACAAGGATCCATGTTTGAGCCTCTGGTCCTCACATGCAGGGAGAAAGCTTTACGAGTAATGAAGCAGTGTTGTATGTATCTCTTTGTCTCTCTCCCTTTCTCCATCCCCCCAATTTCTGACTCTATCCAACAAGTAAATAAATACAAAGAAAATTTTAAAAATTGAAAAAAAGAGAAGACAGTTTCTATCTAGTTATTTACTGGTGCACTAAGCAAATTCTACTGCTATGTATAAATTGTCATTCTCAATAATTTTCCACTTCCTTAAAATATTTATTTATACAATGGAAATATTGACAAGACTATAGGATAAGAGGGGTACATTTCCACACAATTCCCACTCCCAGAACTTTGTATCCTATCCCCTCCCTTGAAAGTTTTCCTATTTTTCATCCCTCTGGGAATATGGACCCAGGATCATTATGGGGTGCAATCTGTGGAATTTAAAAAGACGAAATTATGAGAGTTGGGCGGTAACACTGAGGGTTAAGCACATGTGGCGCAAAGTGCAAGGACTGGCTTAATGATCCCGGTTCAAGCCCCCAGCTCCCCACCTGCAGGGGAGTCACTTCACAGGTGTGAAGCAGGTTTGCAGGTGTCTATCTTTCTCTCCCCCTCTCTGTCTTCCCCTCCTCTCTCAATTTTTCTCTGTCCTATCCAACAACAACGACATTAACAATAGCTACAACAATAAAACAAGGACAATAAAAGGGAATAAATATTATATAAATAAATATTTTAAAAGATGAAATTATGTCATTCAGGACAAACTAGGTGGAACTGAATGTGATTATGAAGTGTAATTAGTAACTTTTTTATTATCTTTATTAATTTATTGTACAGAGACAGCTAGAAATAGAAAGGAAGGGGGAAGTAGAGAGGAAAAAGACAGACACCTGTGGAAGGTCTGGCTTCTGTAAAGATTAGAAATGTGATTAGAAGATTTTCAGCATCTCAGTTTTAGTTGCAATTATTCATAATCATGATTGTTTAAGATTTTAGCATCTAGGGCATAAATTCAATGATAATTTTAATATTTAGCAATAAGGAGCTACTTTACCTTTTCTCTGCTACAAAAAGAAAAGAAAAAGTGTACCTATATTTCTTTGTTAATCGTATTCTAGACAATTATCTTTTAAAACTTATTCACACACTAAGTCACAGTACGGATTCTCTCTACATATCTGCATTTATTTCATTCTAAGCAGTGACTGACTATACACTAGGAATCCAGAAAGGATTGACTATGCTAAACTATTCATAATTATTAATTATACTTAGAAAAGTAATAGTTCCCTTACAGTGGTGCATGAGATGGATGTTAAAGTATGACTTGTCTTGGAAACCATTTATTATGGTGGCATTTCCCACATTAGAATTTGTCCTCTAAAGTCATCATTAACATTCTCTACCTTATGAGTCACTTTAGCACCACCTTATCACAAAATAAGGGAGCACTTTTCAAATTCCAGTAGGAGGTAACATTTAAGAGGGTATTACATGAATAGAAATATTTCTTATGATGTTTCTTATAAATTTTTTCATATAGTGAATATAACAGAGGTGGGTTTTTTTTTTCTTACCAGTGGGGACTCTGTTTTAGAGTCTTTAGAGTTTGTCTTCTCAAACAAATTACTAAATTCCAAGGATTCTTTGATGTCTTCAGATAATTTCTCCTTAATGGAAGGCTGTTCATTATTTATCCTTGGAAAGGAATTCTTGATCTCAAGAGATATGCTGGAATCATCAGGCTTCATATTACTTTCTATATTTATATTTTTCTCTTTGGAATTTCTTTCAGCAAAGCTGCTTCCTCCTAAATTTTCAATGGCAGTGGAATAAATATCAGAATCTACAGTGTTCTCATAACTTGTATTTGAAGTTCCTGCTATTGAAAACAAACATACAAAATAGAATTAAGATCTTCATAAACTGAACAGTAATTTGACTAAATTGTTCATTGACAAACTGTATAGTGTAAAGGCTTATCAATAAACATTGCTTAGTAGACATTTCATTACTGAGTTTCAATATTAAAATACTTATTTCATGCTTATGTTCATAAGTGATTATTATAGTTTACATATACACTCAAGACATGAGTTAGCCTAAAGAAGGAAAACTTTTGTTTTGTAATAAAACCCATGTATATTTTTATGTCAACCCCTTGTACCATTCTGTTTTTTTCCTATTCTTCCACTTAAGATTAACAAAAGCAATTTATGAGCAATAATGCCTGATTTGCATTGTAAAACTTCATTTCCACATTTTGCTTCTTATGCTTAGTGATGAGGAGAGGGTGAAGGGAAATCTGATGGATAGAAGAGAAGCAGCAGTTAAGGGCACACACACACACACACGCACGTTGAAGCTGGGACACCTGTCTCTGGAAAGCTACAAAATGAGCAAGATTCTATTAGTCACCCAACTCATTATGTCTTCTTTAAATAAGTCACTTGGTGAAGATGACTGCTTTTCCACCTGGCTGCACAATGGAATCATGTGAAGGTACTCTTTAGGACTGTCAGTGTACAGGCCTGACCCCAGTCCAATTAAGTCCAATACAGGAAGTAGGAGTGAAGGTGTGTGTGCGTGTGCATGTGCATGTGTGTGTCCCCATCTCTCCATGGTGTTTCCCAGGTGATTATAATATGCAGATAAGGCTGGGAAACATGAGTTGAGGTTGGAAAAATGAAAAATGTTTAATAGAATTTGCACCCCCTGACTTTTCATTTTGAATAAAAAATATATGTGTACCGTTGTCCAGGCTGAATTCCAACTCCCTATGTTTATCTCTTACTCTCTTTTTCCAAAATGGAGACCCCCAAATCTCCTCTGCTATACTGTTGTCTCTAATTAGGCTCCTGATTATTAAACAATTTGCTTTGTTTTATACTTTAATGCTTTTCAGCCACCACAAATGCTACCATTACACCAATTTGACTTCCTTTGGCAGATGACCTCATCAGTGTGTTCTGGAACCCCCACCTGTCCAGAACCCTGTCCCACAAAGGAAAGATAGAAATAGGCTGGGAGTGTGGATTGACCTGCCAATGCCCATGTCTGATGGAGAAGCAATTACAGAAGCCAGACCTCTCACTCCCTGCACCCCATAAAGATCCTAGATTCATACTCTCAGAGGTATCAACAACAGGAAAGCTTCCAATGGAGGGGATGGCATACAGAACTCTGTTGGAGGGAATTGTGTGGAATTTTACCCCTCCTACCCTACAGTCTTGTCAATCATTATTAAATCAATAAAAAATAGAAACATACAGTATATACAGAAAGACTGTATCAAATAATAATAGAATCTGGAATCAAAATAATCTTCAGTGCACTGTAATAACAACAACTAACCTGTTGCCATCAAATACTTATGACAATTGGCTTCATTAAGAATTTGTATTTCCAAGAACAGTCTTAAATTGCATATGTATTTGCATGAAGTAACTATTTGTAAGAGAAATACATTCATAAGAAAAACTTTATGGGGACCAGGCAGTTGCATACCTGGTTAAGTGCTCACATTACAATGCACAAGGACCCAGGTTCAAGTCCTTGGTTTTGACTTGCAAGAGGGAAGCTTCAGGACTGGTGAAGCAGGGCTGTAGATGTTGCTCTGTCTCTCCCTCTCTATCTCTTCCTCCCCTCTCAATTTTGCTCTGTCTCTATCCAATAATAAGCAAATAAAAATATCAAAAAAAAACTTTACTAAGGCTATTCAACTCACTGAAACTTCCCCTTTGCATCTCCTTCTCATGGAATCTGTGTGACTTGGAAGATGAGGGCTAAAAATAACTCAGGTTGTAAGTTAAGCTGTTTAAGTTTTCAAGTCTTTCCTTCCTCTACTTATTCCATTACTATGGTTTTTAAGGACCTAATAAATCTGCCAATTTTTTTTCCTCCAGGGTTATTGCTGGGTTCTGTGCCTGAACCATGAATCCACCACTCCTGGAGGCCACTTTTCCCCCTTTTGTTGCCCTTGTTGCCATAGCCTCATTGTGGTTATTATTATTTCCATTGTTGATGTTGTTCGTTGTTGGATAGGGCAGAGAGAAATGGAGAGAGGAGGGGAAGAAAGAGAGGGGGAGAGAAAGATAGACACCTGCATCCAATAGCACAGCTATATACAAGATACTGGGTATACTGTACAGCAAACCATAACAAAGGGACTTTTCAAAGTTAACCCAATTAACAAATAATGTGATGATAATATTAACTATCGATTGTCTTTTTGAACCCTAAGACAGCAGGAACCTCACATCTTCACTATAGAGCCCCTACTTCCCCCAGTCCTGGCACCCTTGGATAGGGCCCACTTTCCCGTATGCATCTCCCAGTCCAAACCAAATAATATTGCATCCGCTGATCACAACCTAACCAAAGCAACGATTGCCACCTCAACATGCTTCACCTCAGACTGTATCCAGAGACTTCACGTGTGGAATGACAACCCTTCAACTTCATTACTCGGGTGAGACCTTTCCTTTTATAGTACACTCTAATTTCATCTCAGGTAGTTCACTTTCTAACAAAGTCCCATAACCTAGATATACACCAGTTTCTGTGAGAGAGAGCTTATGTGCACACGTATCCATAAACTACTGCAAAATATATACCTGAAAGCAGAAGTACACTAGAGTTTGCAGTGAGTACCTCCCTAACACTTCCTCTCCACTATTCCAAACTTGGGATCCATGATTGCTCAACAAATTGTTTGGCTTCATATGTTAACTCTCTTTTCAATCACCAGGTTCCAGATGCCACCAGGATGCTGGCTAGGCTTCCCTGGATTGAAGACCCCACCAATGTGTCCTGGAGCGCAGCTTCCCCAGAGACACACCTTACTAGGGAAAGAGAGAGGCAGACTGGGGGTATGGACCGACCAGTCAACGCCCATGTTCAGCGGGGAAGCAATTACAGAAGCCAGACCTTCTACCTTCTGCAACCCTCAACGACCCTGGGTCCATGCTCCCAGAGGGCTAGAGAATGGGAAAGCTACCATGGGAGGGGGTGGGTTATGGGGATTGGGTGGTGGGAATTGTGTAGAGTTGTACCCCTCCTACCTTATGTTTTTGTTCACTAATCCTTTCTTAAATAAAAAATTAAAAAAAAAAAGAAAGATAGATAGACACCTGCAGACCTGCTTCACCGCCTGTGAAGCGACTCCCCTGCAGGTGGGGAGCCGGGGGCTCGAACTGGGATCCTTAGCTGGTCCTTGCGCTTTGTGCCACGTGCGCTTAACCCACTGCGCCACAGCCCGACCCCCAAATCTGCCAATTTTATGATGCTCCCCAAAGAGTTTTTTTTTTTATTTTTTACAATAATTTCTTTATTTAAATGCTTATAACTAACCTCTTCATTACTTTTACAAGATTACAAAATCCTACTGCAAGGATCCATAAAGAAAAAAAGTGGGCAGGAAGCTTTTTAACCAGGTTTAAAATAGAATGCCAACAGGACAGGGGTGATTTTATTTAATCTCTTCACTGGAAGCTCTATTAAATCATAAAAATTAGATGTCTTAGTTAAGTCTTCAAAATTAGTCTAATCCATGAGATCAATGGACTAAAACATAAGAATGAAAGGATCATATCAAAATGTACACATAATGAGTTTGACAAAGGTGGGGTTAGGTGGTGGCTCACGCTCCAGTGCGAAGCACGAGGACCCATGCAAGGACCCCAGTTCAAGCCCCCGGCTCCCGCCTGCGGCTGTGTCGAGGGGTGTCACTTCACAAGCAGTGAAGTAGGTCTGCAGATATCTTTCTCTCCCCCTCCTTATCTCCCTCTCCCCCTCAGTTTCTCTCTGTCCTATCCAATAAAAAGGGGGAAAAATGGGCTCAGGAGTAGTGGATTTTTATTGCCAGTACTGAGCCCCAGTGATATCTCTGGAGGCAAAAAAAAAAAAAAAAGGAAGGAAGGAAGGAAGGAAGAAAGAAAGAAAGAAAGAAAGAAAGAAAGAAAGAAAGAAAGAAAGAAAGAAAGAAAGAAAAAAGAAAGATGCTAGGCAGGTAAAGTAGCCTTGGAGCATGGAATCTTCAAGTCTGTGATGTCAGAGTCCAGGTTCAGTCTCTCTCTCTCTCTCTCTCTCTCTATCTATCTATCTCTATCTCTATCTCTCTCTTCCTACCTCCTTCACACACACACTCACACTGAATCCTGATTCTTTCTATCCCTCTCTCTCTCATGAAGGTAAAATACAATTCAAATAATACAATTTAAAATATTTAAACAAATATCATTATAAAAATCTTATAACTGGGGGCCGGGCAGTAGTGCAGCAGGTAAACACATATGAAGACCAGGGTAAGAATCCTGGTTCGAGCCCCACACTCCCCACCTGGTGGGGGGGTGGTAGTTTCGCTTCACAACAGTGAAGCAGGTATGCAGGTGACTATCTTTCTCTCCCCCTTTCTCACTTCCCCTCTTCTCCTCTCTTGATTTCTCTCTGTCCTATCCAGCAACAACAGCAATAGCAACAATAACAAGGGCAAAAAAAAAAAAAAAGGGAAAATGGCCTCCAAGAGCAGTGAATTTGTAGTGCAGGTACTGAGCACCAGCAATAACTCTGGAGACAAGATATATCATAATCAATACAGTGAGATCAGTGAACGTGAAAAAATAAGTCATGGACAGAAATTGAGAAAGGGAAACAAAAAAGAAGCACTTAGACTGGGTTTGACTTTGGGGGGCAGGGAAAGCTTTCAGGTTCTGGTGAACGATGGTTAAGGAGGACCTAGGCTGGGGGTGAGAGGGTTTTGCAGAAAAGTGAGAAGTTTTACACATGTACCAACAGTTGTATTTACTGAAAACCATTAATCCTCAACAATAAAATAAGTTAATTAAACAAAATAGGTAATCTGTAAATAGAAACACATAAACGAATTCGCGTGATTTCTTTTGTCTTTCTTTCTTTTTTCTTTTTCCAAAAGAACAAAAACAGTACGATAGAGAAAAGACTCTTTTCACAAGTGGTGTTGGGACAACTGGGTATTAGCATGAGAAATGTCAATCTGGGCACTGACTTTATCTTCCTCAAAAATTAACAAATGGTTCACAGCTCAAAATACAAAATGTATAAATGTAAAACATCTTTAAGAAGAAGTTTTTTAAAAAAAGAGAGGGTAGTATGTGCACATAGTACAAAGTGCAAGGACCAACACAAGGACCTGTGCAAGGATCCAGGTTCCAGTCCCGACTCCACCTGCAAGGGGGAGGGCGTTTTGTGAGCAGTGAAGCAGGTTTTTAGGAGTCTATCTTTCTCCCTCTCTGACTCCTCCTCCCTCTCAATTTCTGTCTGTCTCAACCAATAAAATGGAAAAAGTGGTCACCCAGAACAGTGGATTCACAGTGCTGGCATCTAATCCCAGTGATAATCCTGGAGGATAAATAAAATAAAATAATAGAAAAAAAAGAAGTTAAAAATGATGATTTTCCACATGATAAAAAGGCACAGTGTACAAGGGCATTATTCATGAAAGAAATAACTAAAAAAACTGGACTTCAATAAAATTAGAAGCTATGGCTAATATTCTATGGAAGATCCTAACAAGAAAATGAGAAACCAAGTCATCAAGTCTCTTTTGAGACTCAAGTCATCATCAACAACAACAACAACAAAAAAAACACTTCAAAAAAATATATATATATATGTGCTATTACGCAAAATAGAAGACCACATAAGTCTCAAAAATAAAAAAATCAAACAAGCCAATTAAGAGAGAGTTCAGCAACCTTAACAGAAACATATATAGCTGACAAGTAAACTCATTAAAATTTGTCTAACATCATATGCCCCATATAGTGGAGAGCACACACACACAAAAAAGCAACAAGGAGGTATCACTATTATAGAGCAGGAACAATGCAAAATACCAACAACATTAAATGCTAGCTGCTATGTAGAGAACAGGAACTTGCACTCATCTCTGTTATGAATGCAAAGTGGAGAACAGCCTTGTGGCTCCTTACAAAACTGAACATATTTTTGTCATAGAGTTCACCAGTAACACACCTTGATAGTGATACTGTGAGTTGAAAACTTATGCCCCAACAAAACTCCACAGACAAATGCTTATGGCAGTTTTGTTCATAATTCCCATCATTTGGAAATAGCCAAGAACTCTTTAGTAGGTGAATATATAAATAAACCACTGTAGATTCAGGCAGTGGAATATGATTTAACATTAACAAGAAACAAGATATCAAAGCACGAAGACTTAGGCACACACAATAAGGGTTTATTCATAAGTGACAGAAACCTAATCTAAAAATACTTTATTCTTAGGATCCCAAGTATATGGCATCATATAAAAGCCTAACTATGGAAACAGTCATAAAAATATTAGTGCTTGACAAAAATTAAAAGAGACAGGGGATTGGGGGTTGGGCAAGGGTGCACCAGGTTAATTGTACATAGTGATAAGTGCAAGGACTAGCACACAGCCCCAGGTCCTCACCTGCAGGGGGGACACTTCACAAGTGGTGAAGCATGTCTCTCTCTCTCTCTCTCTCTCTCCCTCTCTCCCTCTCTCCCTCTTTCCCTTTCTCCCTCTCTCCATCTCTCCCTCCCTTAATTTCCTCCCTCCTCCCTCAATTTCTCTCTGTCATATGCAATAGCATGGAAAAAAAATGACTGCTAGCAGCAGTGAATACATAGTGCCATACTGAGCTCCAACATAAACCTGGAGGAAAATAAAAAAGAAGCAGGGGATTAAGAAAAATGTGAGCCACCAGCTTTCAGAATAATTAAATTACTCTGCACTGTAGTACCTATAATGCTGGAAGAATGTGACTGTACATCTATTATTAATAAGTCAGAGAAAGAGCAAACCCCAATGTCAAATATGGATTTTTCTCAGTTATGATGTGTGGCTGGCTGTACATTTGTTCGTGTCAAACAATGTATTGTTCTGGTGTGGTATTTGTGAAAGAAGCTGTATGTTTGTGTGAGTGTAGGACATATAAGGAGACTGTACGCCCTGCTTAGTTTTTTTCTGTGAGCCTAAAACTACTTTTAAAAAATGGACTCTATTTGGGAAAAGTATACTTTTAAAAAGATAATTTCATTATTTATTATTTATTGGATAGAGAGGAATTGAGAAGGGGGAGAGAGAGAGGGAGGGAGAGAAAGACAGAGAGAGAAAGAGAGAGGGAGGAAGAGAGAGAGAGAGAGAGAGAGAGAGAGAGAGAGAGAGAGAGAGAGAACACCTGCAGCTCTGCTCCTGACTGGGGGCTTGAACCTGGGTCCTTGAACTTCGCAACCAACATGTGCACTCAACTGGATGTGCCACCAATTCCCTCCACCCGCCCTCCACCATCCCCCCAAAAAGGGTATTTTTAAGGTAACACTTAAGTGGACATCCTTTTTTACCATTTTCCATAAGGCAACTGATATACCATGTTCTTATGCCGGTCGTTGTGCTTTGCGCCACCTGCACTTAACCCACTGAGCTACAGCCCGACTCCCAATATACCATGTTCTAATCAGGTTAAAAAAAAGAACATTCTGTTCCAGATATGGAACACATAAAACACCCAAATTCCAATGTGGGGATAGTGCAAAATTGGTCATATATATGTAAATGTCAAGACTAAATCAAAGAACTACCACAAAACATTGTTCTGAAACAATATCTGAAAACTGAAACCAGAAACTGAAAACCAGATTCTGATCTATACATCCCCAGAGAAGGTATTCTAATAGTACTAATAGTACACACACACACACACACACACACACACACACACACACACACTAATTACTTTGTTCTGATTTTATCTATTATATGAAATTATATATCAAATGTGTGAATATTTAGGGAAAAAGATAAGATGGCAATTAAACTTCTGCCACTGGAAGACCACCTATGTAGTCTTTTAGATGTATCTACACTGGCTGTATTTTCCTTCCAAATCCAAATGTTTTCATTCATGATTTGCTTAAAAAATTACATATTTTTTTTCTGAGTACTAAATGTTACAGCTTTAAAATGAACAGCATAATAGGCAAAGATTTCATATTCTTCAACGTCTACAGGTTTATTAAATCATCAACATTCATTGTTACTAATGTAAAGCAATGAGCAAAAAATTACCTTTTGAGATATCTTTGCAATAAGAAAAGCAGTTGTTCAGACGAAGATGTAAGAGGTCTGTTTTTCCCTTGATGAAAACATGATGATGAAGGATATCATTGCCATACATAAAAGTATTCTGATAACCATGAATTGTGCAACTTTCATGTTTAGAGACAAGAAATACAATGAAAGAAATGACATTTTAAAAAGAAAGTTAAGGACTCAGCTCATGCAAACAAATGTCATAAGATATGAAGAAAAAGATACAGCACTTGAATATTTGATTTAATCTTACTGTGAACATACTTTAAACTGTAATTGATTCAATATGATTGTGAATATTAGGGAAATAGGAAACTGGCCTGAATCAGATTGAATTTCAAACTGTTAATTGAAAGTTTACTTTTCAGAAGATTCTGAAATAAGCTTGGCTCCATATTTTCATTGATAAATGAATAGTTCTCTTTTTAAAATATTTCATTAGGGAGATTAATGGTTTAGAGTAAATACAGTTGTTGGTACATGTGCAAAATTTCTCAGTTTTCTACAGAACACTCTCTTCCCCAGCCCAGGCCTTTCTCCACCATCATGCATCAGGACCTGAAAGATCCCTTATACCCCCCAATCCCAACCCCAGAGTATTTTACTTTGGTGCAATACAACAAACCCAAAACAAGTTCTATTTTGTGTTCCTCCTGTCTGTCCTTATTTTTCAACTTCTGTCTATAAGTGGGGTCATCCCATATTCATCCATTTTTTTCTGGTTTATCTCTTTTAATATGATTCCTTCAAGCTAATGAGGATATATAAAAAAAATCAAGCTCATCTATTCAAAAGTATTTGTGATACCTCTCTTCATAGCAGGAATTTTTGTAATAGCCAAAACCTAGAACTTACCTAGGTTCCCAACAACATGAGTAGCTAAGAAATTTGTGGTATATATACACAATGGAATGAGACTCAGATACTAAGAATAATGAATTCACCTTCTGCACCTCATCTTGAATAGTTCTTTTATGATCATTAAAATAAAATAAAATAAAATCAAGATGTTACCAGTTATCAATCAACTGTAAGAGCTCATTGCTGTAAAAGTTCCATGTGAGGGGGCCGGTGGCACACCCAGTTAAACTCACATAGTATTAAACCCAAGGACTACAAGGATCTGTGTTCAAGCCCCTTTCTCCCCACTTGCAGGGGGTTGCTTCACAAGCAATGAAGCAGGTCTACTGGTATCTCTACCCTCCTCTCTCAAACTCTCTCTGTCCTAATAAAATAAAAAAGCATCTGTCAGAAGCAGCGGATTCATAGTGCTGGAACTGAACCCCAGCAACAACTCTGGAGTTAAAAAAAAAAGTTGCATGTGGTATTTATTTCACTTTTTTAATATTTATTTATTTTCCCTTTTGTTGCCCTTGTTGATTTTTATTGTTGTTGTAGTTGTCACTGATGTCATTATTGTTAGATAGGATAGAGAGAAATGGAGAAAGGAGAGGAAGACAGAGAGAAAGACACTGCTTCACCGCCTGTGAAGCAACTCCCCTGCAGGTGGGGAGCCGGGGGCTTATCTTTCACTTTTTATGATGACTATTATGTGTGTATTGTTGAGGCCTTATACACAAATTCACTATCATCACATTTTCATTTGTAGAAAGAAGAAAAGAGAGGAAGAGGGAGAAAGGCTTCTTCTGGTGTCTTGTTATCTTCCATGTGCTACCAGGGCTCAAACCTCAGTCATGTGCATGTCAAATGAAGCACTCTAATCCATGAGTGCTCTCTCTCTTTCATGAATATGATTATATACAAAAATATAATTCAAATAAAATTTTCAAGGGGTCAGTCAGTGGCACACTTGGTTGAATGTACATGTTACAGTGAGCAAGGATCTGGGTTTAATCCCCCACATGCAAGAGGGAAAGTTTCTAAAGTGGTTGGTTAGGGCTGCAAAAGTTTATTTCGCTCTCCCTCTCTATCTTCCCCTATCAAATACATAAGTAAATAATACTAAAATAATATTTCCTGTGAATTGAAAAATGCCTTTACAACATCTCACATTTATGTGCATACCATCATAATATGTCATGATAGGCTTAACCAAAGAGATTCTTTTGTATCACTTATGATCCTTGATAATTCTTGTGGTCTTTATAAATATATGTAGACCTTTTCCTCTACCACTCACTTTTGATAAGAAAGAAAAGATGAGAGAGAGATAGAGGATGAAAGAAAACAGTGACTCAGAAAGGAAATTTTTGTAGTCACACAACAGGAATTAACAGATTGCCTTGTTATTGCAGCAACAGCTAAAGTTTTAGATATTTCACCTACAAGGTATTTAACTGCATAGGTAGAAAAAATGATAATCTTATAAATTCTCCCCTTGCCCCTCTCTGTTTGTATGTTTATATCAACATAGACCCTTGTCAGACTGTAGGTCTAAGTGGTACCAGTGAACAGAAAAATATCTCATGATGGCCAGGTGGTAGCACACCCAATTAAGTGCACATGTCACTATGCACAAAGACTCAGGTTCAAGCCCTCGATCCTCACCTGAAGGAGTGAGGTGGGGTGATTCACAAGTGGTGAAGCAGTGCTGCAGGTGTCTCTCCCTTCTATCTTTCCCTTCCTTCTCAATTTCCCTCTGTCTAATGAAATAAAAATAAAAAAAGAAAAGAAAGAAAGAGGAGGAAGGAAGGAAGGAAGGAAGGAAGGAAGGAAGGAAGGAAGGAAGGAAGGAAGGAAGGAAGCCACCTGATTGTCTAGTAACTAAATCTAGATTCTAACAAATAGGATTAACAGCCAGTGGTCTTGGAGAGATGAGCTCCAATAAGGAACCAGAGTGCTATTCTTGGTATTCTCCATCCCAGGTAATGCTTCACTTCCAGTTCAGAGTCAGGTATGGCTGTTGGGTTAGGAGAGTTTCTTCCTCACTCCTTTTCCACTCACTGACTAAACGTGCCTGTACTCACCCATGACTTAGTGAGTTTTAGAATTTAGAGAGACCCTGGTAGCATTTTGTTGAGTTTTCAGGTGATTTTTTTGTTTGTTTGTTTTTCTCTACTTTATCAGGAGTGTAATCTGAAGCATTCCCTACTCCATAGCCAAGCCAACCCCTTGATGACTCTTAGAAATAAAGCTCCTTTATGGGCATCTCCAAACCCAAGTTGCAAAAAACAAACAAACAAAAACTATCTTTAAACCATGTTAAGCAACTTTCTTTGCCTTCTCTACTTCTATACATAAAAAGTGATTGGAGCAAGTATTTGTGTCAAAATACATAAAATAATGGGGCTTTGGGCCAAGCTGTAGCACACCTCCTTAAATGGACATGTTCCTGATGGAGGAATATACCACTCCTGGTGGCTTGTTTCTTCCTTCCTTCCTTTCTATCTTTCTCTTTCTTTTCTCTTTTATTTTTCAAGGCAGATTGAGGTCAACTTTTACATTATTAACATCAGGATATATAACAGTTTTCATGGGAAATGACAAAATCCTACATTTATCTCATTTATCTCACAGTAAAATCTAGAAGGAATCTTTATAGTCTGGAAACTCTTTTATCTTTCAATCTAGTTGATATGACTATTTTTGTTCGCTTTTGTTGTCCTTGTTTTGTTTTTTCTTAATCATTGTTGTGGTTATTACTATTGTTATAGATGTCATTGTTGTTGGATAGGACAGAGAGAAATGGAGAGAGGAAGGGAAGACAGAGAGAGGCAGAGAAAGATAGACACCTACAGATTTGCTTCACTGCTTGTGAAGCTACTGCCTACAGGTGGAGAGTCAGGGGCTCAAACAGGAATCCTGAGGCCAGTCCTTGTGCTACACGCTATGTGTGCTTAACCTGCTGTGCTACTGCTTGACCCCCTTAATAAGCCTGTTTTTATTTAGAGTTAATTGCAAGCACAAGCATTAAGAAAAAAATAAGAAACTCATACAAAATATATAGACTTGAATAATTTCAAGTAATATTTCTAAGTTTAAAATCCTCTAAAATATATCCCAGATATTAAGGGTATAAACACATTGTATTATAGAAAAACTTTTGTTACTAAATGGTGACATATGTTAGCAGTGCTGCAAACAATTTTAAACATAACTTGAGTAAAATGAATTCTAACATTAAAGTAGCATTTTCATAATGAATTTCTTTTTTTAATTGTACCTATTACTAGATAAAGACAGAAATTGAGAGGGGAAAGGAGAGAGAAAGAGAAATGCCTGTAGCACCACTTTACCACTCCTGAAGTTTTCCCCTTGCACTTGGGGACTGAGGGTTTGAACTTGGGTCCTTTGGCTTTATAACATGTGTACTCAACAAGGTGCACCACCATCCAGCCCCATGAAATTCTTACTTAAAGAGATTGTTGGCTTATTTATAACTTTTTGTTAAGTGTCAAAAGTAAATCATAAATTCTTACCTTTGTTGACTATCTTTAGTAGCTAATTCAACTTTGTAAGGCACGACATTTCCTATTTCTTCGTATTCCTCTTCATTAGTCTTATCAAACACATAATATATAGTATTATCGTGCTCATTACAATTTTATATACATTAATCAGTTAACTTGTGGATGATAATAGTCAATTTACTTCCTACAAATAATGCTATGAGCTTTCTAACTATATGCTATAGAAAGAGCTCTAGAATAACTAAACAAATTCAACACATATCTGTTGAGGACAATAACAATATGTGGTCTATGATAAAACTCTTAAGTAAGTGTCAAGTAGACTATGGACTAAGATATTTTTAGTCCTCTAGCCAATAAATCATAAATTTACTCCATTAACTACTGGTTTATGGAAGAGAAAATAGAGATTAATATAACCCCTGTGGAAAATAATCTGGAGATTCCTCAGAACATTGGAAATGGACCTGCCTTGTGATCAGAATTCCTCTACTAGGAATCTATCAAAAAATAAAATAAAAATACTTCAGAGTAAAATGGTTTACTCTGATAAAGATAATATGCACAATCAAATGGTATCTTCAACCATTAGTTATGAATCTCAAAAGTATATACTAGTTTAACACCCTTCAGGAGACTCTTCCTTGCCTTAACATTAAAACCTGAATATTGCTAATGACAATGGTGAATTATGATAGTTTGTCATAGATTTTAATTGCATGATGGCCATTTTCTGTATTATATATAATGCTATATCTTAAGCAATGCATTATATTCTAAACAGTTCAGGATAACAGAGCCAATTACATTATCTATATGCATGTCTAAAATTTAAACTAGAGTAAAACTTTTAATTTATTTATTAAATGGTCTACATTGTAAAAAAAAATAAAGAAAAGAAAAATAAAAACACTTATCCAAAGAGATCTACACACATCTATGTTCACAGCAGTACACTTTGTAAGAACTCAAACCAGAAAGCAACCCAGATGCCCCACCACAGAGGAGTATTTAAGAAAGCTATGGTACATTTGTACAATGAGATATTACTCATATATAGGAGGTATTACTCATATATAGTCCCAGGAATGTTTATATATTTGTTTAATACACTAAATACATCTAGAGAAGAATTTAAAAGGTTTCCAGGAAAAAAATAATAGAAAGGCACTCATTTTTTTAAAAAAAGTCATTAATCGTAAGAAGAAAGTAGTGTCTAAAGTGATAGTTTAGAGCCAGGCTACAGATCACTCAGTGAGGCACCAAGCTTTCCCATGTGTAAAGCCCTACGTTTGAGCCCTGGTACCATATACCATACACCTACGTTTGAGCAAAGAAGTTCCATAGATTGTGGAATGGTGCTGGAGTGTCTCTCCCTAATTGTTCTTTCTTTTTTTTGAAAACTTTTAAAAAGAAACAAAAGAGATGGCCTGGGCACAGTAAGCCAAGCATGCATAAGATATCTAGTACAATTAATTAATTATAGAGGTACTTCATCCATTTTAGGCTTTTTTTCCCCTGTGACAGCCACAATATGAAAAATGTTGAGGAAAATGATAAATCCAAGTCCTAGACATGATTAGAAAGTCAGAAATGAACTGACTTTGTTAAAACTTAAGCCTTCAATTTGAAGTTTAGTTGTTACTCCTGTTTCTAACTCTATCTGATTAGTTTATGTGCCTTTAAGAGGTTTGTATTCAAGTTATTTTCATACTTAAAAAAAAAAAAAGCTTGGGGCTGGGTGGTGGTGCACCTGGTTGAGCAAACATGTTACAATGCTCAAGGACCCAGGTTCCCAGGTTGAAGCCCTCAGTCCCTACCTGCAGGGGTAAGCTTTGCAAGTGGTGAAGCAGGGCTGCAGGTGTATCTCTCTGTCTCTTTCCCTCTCTGTCTCCCCCAACCTCTTGACTTCTGGCTGTGTCTATCCAATAAATAAAGATAATAAAAAAATTTAAGAAAAGCTCCCTTAATCTCAGTCTGACTAGGTCAATGCAATAACTCATTTGAATAGTGTGCTGTTATGTGTCATGTGCACAAACCAGGTTTGAGGGTAGCCCCACGACACTGAAGGAAGCTATGATGTCTCTCTCCATCTCTCTATGTCTCTTCCTGCATTTCTATATCTAATAGATAAACAATAATAATTTTAAAGTATCAATAATGATAATATACAAAGCATAGCAATGTTTCCATAAGCAAACTGAAAAAAATAAGTTTTCTTTAAATGGAAAAGAAGTGGCATCTAAGACACTAAACATATACTAACTGTATTAGATATAATGTAGTTGCCAAGTGTCAGTCTTTGCTAGCCAAAGGGGAGTTCAGGGAGGTAAGACAACTTGCTACAAGAAAGCATGTGGAGCCAACATTGGTGGAGAAAGCAAGTACAAGTGCACACATTTATAGTTTCCAGAAGTCTTCTAACATGTCAGCTGATAACAATTAGCTTAGGCATACACAGTGGTCTGTCAAGTCGTTAAACGAGAGGTATAGTACTAGCATTACACCATACATTAGTGCTAGGGGACAAAGGGACCAAGGGCAGAACACCCACATGTAGCCAGCAAAATACAAGTCTTGAGTCAAGGCTACATCCAGAAGCGAAGGCTTTAAAAGGGGCCAGACTTTGAGGCAAACTGCAGTCCAGCCTACGTCTGGCAGTTAGCCAACAATAGTCAATTAATATTTGTCTAAAACCAGATAAAATCAACAATTATATAAATACTAAAGAACATTTCTAAACATTAAAACACTGAAATATCTTCCCATCTCCAATACATGTTTTAAGATAAAGTGACAAAATATCAATTCAACTTCTTTGTATATTCTTTTTATCTTAAAAATAATTCTAAGTCTAGTTTATTTAAATTAAAATATTTCCTAAAATCTATTAATCTATGTTATTTATGTCAGAATTTCTGTTGAAATAGCCTATACTTGTAACTATGAATTTCATATCTGGCAAGGAAGATGAGTGGTCAGTATGCACTTACATCATCCAGTTCTACGATTCTGAGAGCAGGTTCAGGTCTCTCTATGATTAATTCTTCTACAGGCAGAAAAAGAGCTTGTTGTTGTACTTTATCATTGTCAACTAGAAAATAAGATTTTTAAAATTCTATCATCAAAGAATACATCTTTTAACAATTTTATTTATTTATTGGAGAGAGATGAAGCCAAATTGAGATGGAAGGAGGAAGGGGGGCATGCAGAACTATTTTACCACGGGCAAATTTCCCCTGCCCACAGATGGGGGAAAGATGGATGAGCCTGGGGTTTTGTACATTAAAACATGTGCACTTTATAAAGAAGAGATACACATGGGTCAGAGACACATGGAGAAATACTCCACTTCACTTATCATTATAGAAAAGCAAATTAAAACTACACTGAGATACTATCTCACATCTGAGAGAATGGCTTACATAAAAATTTAAAAAAAGGAAACGGCAGGTGTCGGAGAGGTTGTGGAGAAAAGAGAACTCTGATTCACTGCTAGTGGGAATGCAAACTGGTACAGACCCTTTGGAAGACTGTATGGAGAGTCCTTAAACAAATAAAAATAGAATTACCTTAAGACCCAGCAATAAGGAGCTGGGCGGTAGAGCAGCCGTTTAAGGCATATGGTGCAAAGCTCAAGGACCTGTGTGAGCATCCCGGTTTGAGCCCCATGCTCCCCACCTGCAAGGGAGTCACGTCACAAGCAGTGAAGCAGGTCTGCAGGTGTCTGTCTCTCTCTCCTCCTCTCTGTCTTCCCCATCTCTCTCAATTTCTCTCTGTCCTATCCAGCAACAACAGCTATGACAACAATAACAACTACAACAAGTGCAACAACAAAGGCAATAAAATGGGAAAAATGAACTCCAGGAACAAGGGCGACAAAATGGGAAAAATGGACTCCAGGAGCAGTGGATTCGTAGTGCAGGCACTGAGCCCCAGAAATAACCCTGGAGGCAAAAAAAACAACAGCAATACCACTACAGTGGACACTCAAACACTAATGAGAAGGGACATATGTATCCCTATATTCATAGCTGCATTATGCACAATAGTCAAAGAGTGCAATCAGTCTGAATGTTCATCATCAGATGACTGGCTAAATAAGTTATGGGATATATATTCTATGGAATATTACTATGCAATAAAAAAGATGAAATTGTGTCCTTTGGGACAAAATGGATGGAACTGGAGGTGATTATGTTTAGGGAAATAAGGAAGAGATGAAAGACAACTATCAGATGGTTTTACTTATATGTGGAATCTAGAGATCTAATTTACATGAACTTGCCAATACAAAGAAACAAAAACAGAAGCAAACAAATTGTAGGACTTGTGAGAAATATGGTTCTAACCTTCTGAGAGGTGGAATAGTGAGGATACAGAACTTTGGTGGTGGGTATGATGTGGAACTATCCACTGTAATCATATAATCTTACAACAAACTCTTAACAAATAAAAAAATCACCCAGGATTCCCTCACAATTATTTCACTTGATAATTTCCTATCATCAAGTACCATAAACATTGTCAGTCTGCTCAATTCCAGTGGCATTTAAATTTTCTGATGTTCTCTTTAAATGAAGCCACATAAACTAAGGAAAAGTAAATCTAGGGGGAGGGAAGAAGGGTGCCCCTGATCTGCATCTCATAATAAAAGGCACAGAGTCTAACAGAATGATCCAATAAAGAAAAGTATAAGCATATGCTTGGTGTGCAAAAACTGAAATTGTACATTTGAAACTACAGAATAAAGATTCAACGGACCTTCACTGACTTCCACGTGTTCATTCTGAGGACAAATGGTCTCACTGATCGTTTCACATGGAAGTGGGACCTCATCCCTTATTATGCCTCCAGGCTGCTTCTGTGGAGTGCTATAAAGTTAAGGAAGAAGCACTTAGAAAGGCTGACTTCATGCCTCCTGGGTTTAATCCCCAGTGCCACCATCAGTCAGAGCTGAGCAGTGTGCTGATATCCCTACCTCTTTTTAATTAAAAATAAATAAATAAATAATAAATAAATAAATATCCAGTTAAAAAAAAAAGAAGAAAGGGTAGATAAAATAGTAGAATTTCTCAGACCAAACCTTGATTGATTTCAGAAACTACTGAGTCTACAAAATTAATGATGAGGGGCCAGGCAGTGACACAATCAATTAAGCACATATCCTACTAAGCATAAGGATCAGCATAAGGATCCAGGTTCAAGCTCCTGCTCCCCAACTGCAGAGGGGACATTTCATGAATGCTGAGGCAGGTTTGCAGGTATCTTTCTCTCTCCTTCTCTATCCCTTCTTTGCTCTCAATTTCTCTATCCTGTGAAATATAAATAAATAATATAGTAAATAACATAGAAAGGGGGAAAATGGCCACCAGGAGCAATGAATTCATAGTGCTGGCAGTGAGCCCCAGTCATAACCCTGGAGAAAAAGAAACGGAAAAAAAAAATAATGAAATACATCTGTACCTCAAATTCACAAAGAGAAAAAGCTTGATTATATGACACAATCTTCAACTTATATGATTACAGGGTGTTCAGGAACAAGTCGGGGTCTCTTAATGACATTAGTTGGTAACATCAACACAAAATCTGCCCTCAATGTGGATCAACAACAATAGAGAATGTTCCATCCACCAAAGGGAGGCTGGGCAATATACTCTATCTACCACTTGAAAGATGGGTCCTGAAATTGGGGCAGCTTGGAACGTTCCTGCTCATGACCATAGAATGTGAGCTTAAACCTAAAGGGATGCAGAGGTTACATAGGCTCCAAAGCTAAATATGGGCTCCAGATCACATCAAATTGGTGGGGTTTACAGTAAACAATATTTATATACCTTTCCATATTTGGGAGCTACTCACTACCATGATCCAGCTTTCTAGCCCTTTTTCCAACCATAACATCATCTCCCTAGACAATAACTTGGGTCCACATATTAGAGGTCAGATTCAGAAAAAACTAGTATAGTCATGGGCCCTTTGGAATATAACTAAAATAGGCCTATTAGCTATCTTCAAAATGGAGACTCCAAATCTTCATCTGAACTATTCCAACCTTCAGGTTCATGATTATTCAACAATTTTTTTGGCTTTATATGTTAACTCTTTTTTCAGACACAAGGTTACAGATGCTACCATGATTCCAACCAGAATTCCCTGGGCAGATGACCTCACCAATGTGTCCTGAAATTCCCCCCCACACACACACACAGGTTACCCAGAGCCCTGCCCCACTAGGAAAGAGAGAGGCAGGCTGGGAGTATGGATCCACCTGCCAGTACCCATGTTCAGCTGGGAAGCAATTACAGTAGCCAGACCTTCCACCTTCTGCACCCCATAATGACCCTGGGTCCATACTCCCAGAAGGTTAAAGAATAGGAAAGCTATCAGGGAAGGAAATGAGATACAGAGTTCTGGTGGTGTGAATTGTGTGGAGTTGTACGCCTTATCTTATGGTTTTGTCAGTGTTTCCTTTTAATAAATAAAAATTAAAAAAAAGGAAAAAGGGAGTTGTGCATTAGCACATCGGGTTAAGTGCACGTGGTGCAAAGCTCACAAGCCCTCAGCTCCCCACCTACAGGGGAGTCGCTTCACAGGCTGTGAAACACGTCTGCAAGTGTCTATCTTTCTCTCTCCCTCTCTGTCTTCCCCTCGTCTCTCCATTTCTCTCTGTTCTATCTAACAACGGTGACATCAATAACAACAATAACTACAACAACTATGAAAAACAACAAGGTCAACAAAAGGGAAAATAAATATAAAAAGGTTCTGACATTTACTTTAAATCAAACAATTACCTTAAAAATCCCAAATTGATGACTGTACTAATAACTTTGTTTACATTAATATTTATATTAGGATCTAGAAATTGTTTACTCTCACAGATGAGGAAATTGAGGGACAAAGAGATTTTGTTCAAAATCATTCAGGTACTAAATTCAGAAAAGGGATATGAATTCAAGTAGACTGTTTCCCCTAAGCTCAGGTTGGTTTTTTAAAATATTTATTTATTTACGATAGAAGCAAAGAGAAACTGAGAGGGATAGGGGAGAGAGAGAGGGAAATAGAGAGACACGTGCAGTCCTGTTTCACCACTTGTGATTCTTTCCCCTGCATGTGGGGACCAGGTACTTGAACCTGGATCCTTATGACTGTAATGTGTGTGCTCAAACAGGTGTGTCAAAACCCAGCACTAAGACCATGTTCTTATCTTGCTTTTACAGGTCTAAAAACATATGTTAACTATAGAAAAATAGTGACTATATAACAGAAAAACTTGGCTAATTCAATATGCTCAAGTTATCATCCTATGAATATGAAATGCTAATATTTCTCCTGTGATACCATGTGTCCTTTCTGTAGCATTTCCCCCTCAAAAATCTATGACTTTAATGTAATTATTCAAAAAGTCAGATCCACATTGAATACATTCTAGAAAATAAGTGCTAAAAGATATGAAGGCTCTAAATGACATGGGAAGATAGATAAATTACAGTGGATCAAGAGATACAAAAAAACACCAGAAGTGTGAAATCCTGGGTTAACTCTACAGAATAATAACAGTGTTGGTTGGTGGGCAGTAAGCAGCAGCACACAGGTTGAAAGCACGTATTATATTATCATGAGCAAGGACCCAGGTTCAGGTCCCTGGTACCCATATGAAGAGGAAAATCTTTACAACCAGTGAAGCAGTGCTGTAGGTTTCTCTCTCACTCTCCCTTTCTATCCACCCTTCCCCTCTCAATGTCTCTGTCCCACAAATTAAAAATAATAAATACATATATCTTAAAAATGTTAGTGAAAGGGGTCTGGCAGTGACACACTAGGTTAAGCACACATAGTACTACACAAGGAACTGCAAGGATGGGGCTTATTCCACAAGCAGTGAGGCAGGTCTGCAGGTGTTTATCTTTCTGTCCCTCTCTCTACCTTCCCATTCTCTCTCTCCATTTCTGTCTGTCCTGTGCAATAAAATGAAAAAAACAAGTTCACCAGGAACAGTGGATTCATAGTGCTGGCACAGAGCCCCAGCAATAACCCTAGAGGCAAACAAAAAGAAAGAAAAAGAAAAATATTAGTGAAAGGAACTTAAAATATAATGTGCAGTTTAGCACAAAAAAATACCAATGCTAATTCTTAGTTTTGATAAATGCATTTCACTTTCGGAAATATTAACTGGAGTAACAACTGAATCAATGCTATATGGGAATTCTTCATCTGATAATAGATAAATGGTTAAGGAAGTTGTAACATATATACAGAATATTATTACTCAGATGTAAAAAACATCATGAAGTGTTCTCTTTTGCCATATCATGGATGGAACTAGTAGGAAACAAGTTAAGAGAGATAAGCCAAGATGATGCCATGTACAGATGATACTTAAGAAGTAGGGCAATCCAGGTCCCAGATGCTACCATGATGCCAACCATACTTCCCCGGACAGACAACCCCACCAGTGTGTCCTGGAGCTCTGATTCCCTAGAACCCTGCTCCACTAGGGAAAGAGAGAGGCAGGCTGGGAGTATGGATTGAATTATCAGTGCCCATGTTCAGCAGGGAAGCGATTACAGAAGCCAGACCTTCCACCTTCTGCATCCCACAATGACCCTGGGTCCATACTCCCAGAGGGTTAAATAATAGGAAATCTATCAAGGGAGGGGATTAGATATGGAGTTCTGGTGGTGGAATTGTGTAAATTGTACCCCTTTTATTCTATGGTTTTCTCAATGTTCCCTTTTTATAAAATTTTAAAAAGGTGAAAAAAAAAGGATTAGAGAAGATGAAAAAGCAAAAAGAAAGTAGGGCAATAAAAAGTAGGGAAACTTAGGATGAAACTTGGGCTAGGTGAGGTACATTGCAGCAGCTGAAGAATGGGGGAATTGGGAGTAGAGGGATCAGGTCCTAGCACGTGATGGTAAAGAGACTGGCTTGGTGGCAGGAGCAGTATTCATGCATCTATTAGGTGTAGCTGAGAAACTGCATTCATCTACTACTCAGCAGTTAAAAAGATAAGATTTTTGGAACTAGGTGGTGGTGCACCTGATGAAGGGCACACATTACAGTGCACAAGGACCCAGATTCAAGTCTCTGGTTCCTACCTGCAGTGGGGAAGCTTCATGAGTGGTGAAGCAGGGCTGCAGGTGTCTCTCTGTCTCTCTTCCTCTCTCTCTTTCCTCCTTCTCTCTTAATTTCTGTTCCTATATAATAATAAATAAAATAAAAATATATTTTTAAAAATACATAGGCCATTTCTTTTAGAACAAATTGAAAGGAACTGGCAGTGATTGAGCTAAGTGAAGTAAGGAAGTAATGGGCAACTATTGAATGATTTACTCATACCTGGAATATAAATAAGTGCAGCCCATGAGTTTGAAAATATTACATTTAGACATAGTCAACCCATACCCATGACCTTGGAGGAACTATAGTGGCTACCACTGGGGGTATGGGAGGGATGGGCACAGAACTTTGGTGATGGGAGTGTTATAGAATTATACTCTCTCTCATTGTCTTATAATCTTGAAAATAAGTATTTAATAACTAATAAAAATATAATTAAATAAAGACTGAGAGAGCCACGTGGTGGCACACCTGGGTAAGCACACATATCAATGTGGGAAAGGGCCTGGATTTGAGGCCCCCTCCACCCAACCTTTTGCAGGAGGGACTCTGTGAGCAGTGAAGCAGGTCTTTGGGTATCTCTCTGTCAAATTCCCTGTCCTGTCAAATAAAACAGAAAGAAAAAAAATGGCTACTGGAAGTGGTGGAAGTGCTGGCTCAGCCCCAGTGAAGAAGCTGGAGTCAAAAAAACAAAAAAAAAAAAAAAAAAAAAAGGAAAGGAAAGAAAGAATAAAAGAAGGAAGAAAGAAAGGGATAAAGGAAAGAAACTGTACTCATACAACTGTTGTGTTAATCAGCATTTCCTCAATAAAATGGTGTGAGAAAAATGTAAAGAAGAATATAAATTTGCCACATAAGAGGGACAAAGGACAAGAAGCTTCCCCGGACAATAGGAAATTAAAAATCTGAAGAGTTGTCATAGAGCTGAGAAATCTAATCTGCTCTGCTTCTGGTTTACTGAGTACAACTGGGAATAAGATTTAAAACTAGTCAGAAACAAATTGCAATATTTTATATAAGACAGAATATTCCAGAGATGGATAGAAGAAGCCATGCAATAATAGATGGTTCTATACCAAAAAAGACAAAGCCAGGACTTGATGACTATTCTTCATTTTCTATACTATTCCTCAAAATATGGTGCAGAGACCAGAATTACCCATAGCCGTATCCCCTGGCAGCTGTTAGGAAATCAGAAAGGCAGCATCACCATCCCCAGATCCACTAAAGTAGAAATCACATTTACAAAAGGGTTTATTTATTTATTTATTTATTTGCCACCAGGCTTATCACTGAAGCTGGGTGTCTGTACTACCAATCCACCACTCCCAGGGGCAATTTTTTAATTTCCTTTTTTTTCATTTTTATTATGAAAGATATGACAGAGACAGAGAGAGAGAGAGAGACAGCAGATGGGTAGATAGAGAAAAAGAGACAGTTGCAGACCTGGTTCACCATTTGTAATGGAGACCCCATGCAAGTGGGGAGTAGGTCCTTATGCTTGGTTATATGTGCACTTAACTGGTGCACCACCGCTGGACCCCCCATCCACAGGAATTTTTAGGTCATTAGTAGGCACAATACAGTGTGAGAAGCACTGGTGCAGGACAAACTGAGCTGGAGACCATCGAAGCTATCTTCCAAACTTGACTTGTTATTATGTAGGATTCTAACAGGACTCATGGAGCCATAATCTTAGTTTAGCACTGAACAGTTTGACTTTTAAACTAATGTATAGAATGATGCAGATGATAACATAAAAGTGTGTGTGTGTGTGTGCGTGTGCATGTAAGCACTTTAGTGGAGGGGGCCAGGCAGTGGCACACCTAGTTGATCACACAAATTACAGTATGCAAGGACTTAGGTTCAAGCCTCTGTCGTTCCTGCCTGCAGGGGGGGTGAAGCCCTTCACAAGCGGTGAAGTAGGGCTTCAGGTGTCTCTGTGTCTCCTTCCCTGTGTCTCCCTCCCCTCTCAATTTCTCTGTCTCTATTCAATGATAATTAGATAAATTAAATAATAATAATATAAGAAAATAACACTTTAGTGGAGATTCTGAAACATATAAGACTTAGCTGTTATAAAGACCTACCAGCAACATTGCTGGTAACCAAATAATAGTTAACCAAATAATAGTTAACCAAATAATAGTTAATTCATTACATTTAATTTTGCTAGTGTCTTCTATTCATTACCAGCTTTGTGACTTTTCCCCCACATCTACATTTCTCAAAGCAAACCTGAAATTAATTAATGATGCTTCATGTACATGGAGAGAATTAAAATGCTTATTTAAAACAGTAGTAGGTTTGCAGGGACTTGATATGGCTCTACCATTATTTATGCAAATGTGAAGCACACATATATAATTGCTATGTAAAATGATATCACACAAAGGGTATAAGTTTCTTTCAAGTTTTATATTAATAATGTAAAACATCAGAAAAATACCTTCTATGCTTTTTAAGCCATATTTTTTGCATATAGGATAGACTGTCTTCTTTAAATTCAATCTTCAGTGGTTCTCTCCAAACTTTTAAATTTGTTTGTACTTCACATTCTTCTAATGACTCTACAAAAATAAACATAATCTGTATAATTAATGTGATCTCTCCCATAAATTTCCACATGTTCTCTCAAGATGTAGAATTCACCATTTTAAAGCAAATGTGCTTTGATATTTATCTCCATAATGAATGGCTTGAATTTAAATAAGGTAAATGTATAAAATGTTGGTGATGTATTAAATTACTGTGTAGATAGTTGTCTTCAGTAATCCCTTGAAATGAAGGAATATCGTGTTGTACAATACTAAGGAAGCTAATTGTTTTAAGAAATAGAGACCCAGAAACTAGGTTTATCATATATTCTATAAATGCACAACATAAAGGTAATATATTATAGATGCCGACAATAATATTTACACATTATGGGAAAAAGAAAATAAATGATTGAGAATGGCACCTACAAGAAGCAACTGTCCTCATAAATTTATGTATCCATGGCAATTTACTCTCAGAGACTTGAGTTGCTCATGAAATACATTAAAACTACTATTCAGAGCTACTTAAAATTTATGGGAAATTATGGGAAACACCACAGGGTACTCTGCCCCTACAAATATCCTCCCCTCCACAAATCAAACAAATCATGGGGGTGGTATTATAGAAAAAATATATAAGGAGGATGGAAAAGTATTTAACATATTCTAAAACTAGAGATTAGCTCCAACTTTCAACAATAAACCTTAATGACAAGCCCCTAAAAACAAATGATAATAATAGAAATAAACCAAAGGAACATGTCACCCATTCTTCTTCCCAAAGAGTACTTTAGAACTGAGTAACTGGGGAGTCAGGCGGTAGCGCAGCGGGTTAAGCACACGTGGTACAGAGCGCAAGAACCGACATAAGGATCCCAGTTCTACCCCCTGGCTCCCCACCTGCAGGGGAGTGGCTTCACAGGCTGTGAAGCAGGTCTGCAGGTGCCTATCTTTCCCTCTCCCTCTCTGTATTCCCCTCCTCTTTCCATTTCTCATTGTCCTATGTAACAATAATGATATCAATAACAACAACAATAACTACAACACCAATGAAAAACAACAAGGGCAACAAAAGGGAAAATAGATAAATAAATATAAAAAATTTAAAAAAAGAACTGAGTAACTGAAGGGAGAGCTAAGAAACAAGATCTGAAGTCATGGAAGATTAAAATAATAATAATAATAATAGTAATAAGGCAGGATTTAGGATGAGAGCAGTAAGTCACAGGAAAAGGGAGACCCTTCCATTCTGAGTACCCCTTTCTACTACAGGAAAAAATACTCTTGGACAAGAGAGCTAAAAGAAAAAGTAAGTACTTGTTTTGTTTTTTTTTATTAGGGGTTTTCTGTCTTAGTCCTAGAGATGTGCTTAAGAGGTAACTCCCATAAAAATGTTTGATGCTGGTAGGGAAGGAGTCAAACAACTGATCCCACTGGAAATTGAGATGGTGGCTATCCTTGGCTAATCTACTTACGAACAGGACAATAAATGGGTCATCTGGCAGATAGATGTGTGCTATTTTCTAAGTAGAAGGGTATTCTTCATTTTTAAAATACATTTGCAGATTAAGCTATGTTTACAACTGCTTATATGACAACAATTCTTTCATTGACAGAAATTAACAAAGGAAGAAAGGGAAAATATAAGGTGAAACTTTGATTGGGTATGTATTGCAACAAAGTAAATTAATCTGGGGGGAGGAAAGAGAAGTAGAGGGAGAGGCTATCACTGGGGATCCAGTGCCCAATGGAGAAGAATGGCCTGGCTGTGTGGTGGGAACGGTGTGCAGATACCTACCATGAAGAGATGAGAGAGAGGTGTCAACAACTGCCCTGTAAACTATTATCTTTCCAATATAATGATTTGGAAAAGAAATTTTAAAAAGTAAATCAAGAATATATGGATTTATGTGGCATGACTCCTTTAAAAAAGTCACCTACATTATTTAGTAGATGTTTCTTTCCTTATTTCTTTTTTTTTATTTAAAAAAATTTTATTTATAAGGAAACACTGACAAAAACCAAAGAATAAGAGGGACAACTCCACACAATTCCTACCACCAGAACTCCATATATGTTTATTATTATTATTTATTAGTGATTTAATTAACAAGATTGTAAGATAACAGGGATACAGTTCCATACAGTTCCCACCACAAGAATTCTACAACCCATTCCCCCTATTGGAAGCTTCCCTATTTATCACTCTGGGAGTATGGGCCAAAATTCTTTTTGGGGTGCTTACGGTGGGAGTTCTAGCTTCTGTAATTGCTTCTCTGCTGAACATGTTGGCAGGTGAATCCATACCCCAACCTGATTCTACCTTTCCCTCGTGGGGTAGTGTTCTGGGGAAGTGAGATTACAGGACACATTGGTGAGGTCATCTGCCCAGGGAAGTTAGGATGAAGTCATGGTACCATCTGCAACTTGGTGGCTGAAGCCTTGTTTCAGGTTCCTGGCAACCTTCTGGGATGAATTGTGTGAGATTTTCTATTGCTCATATTGACAAGTTTACAGGGATTTTCCTTAACAATGAAAAAGCTTGTGGACATAAGCCTGAGGTATTGATGAAGCATCCAAAGGGTCAATGAGGTTAAAGCAGAACAAGTCAACCAGAGAGGAAGGGAAAATGAGATCACAGAGATGATAATTCACTTCAGATCTTATAGAACATTCTAGGTTTTGTACCACATTGAGCATTCATCATGATTAACTCTTTGCTTCTGAGCCCTCAGTGACAGTGGATAGTGCTAGATCTCCATTTGAAACATGAACATTTTCATATAGGACAAAGAACTGTGTAAAGAAGACACTTCAACTTTACAAGATGTTTGTCAGCTGGAATTCAGACCCACTATCATCATAACATTCCACAAGATTATGATGCCATTGTCTTCTGAATAGTGCTGTACACGGTGATATCAGTAAATCCTATGTGTGTAAGATTATTGCTATACCTCTTTCATGAAAAGATAAGTGAATTGGCTTAATACAGTGCTGTGTGAGATACCATGACAATAAACAAATAAGATCTCTGCTAGTTGATCCACTATTAGCAAAGGGACAAATCTATATCTGAACTATCTTGCTTGTGTTTTCTCCCATGAAGATAAAACATTGCATCTTACATGATGAAAAGGGTCCAACAGAGGGATTCTATAATAATGACTTCCTGTTCACCAGAACTGTTGCCACACTATCAATCCAATGTTCAAGTATATCTTCTATACAATATTCAGATAATCATTTTTAGCTACATACTGCTAAAAGTAAGGACAGCTAATACAGTTCTAAAATGGCATAATGAAGGTACACTGTCATCCCTGTCACGTTAAATCAAATTATTTTTAATTCTCTTTACTGATAGAAATAGAAAACAATATGATAGTTCAGTGATCACTCAGTGATCACCAAACTACTGTTTTTGTGTGTGTGTGTGTAGATTTCCTGCAAGAGAGATATTTACATTTTTAATAGCTAAAAACAATGAAAAGAAAAATTGTGACATGCTAAAGTTAAAGAAAATTAAAATTTAGCATCCACAAATAATCATTTATCAAAATACAACCATATTCATTTATTTATGTATTTCCTAGATCTCTATATGCTCAAGAGTTAAGTACTTATGTACAGTAGTTGCTGAAATAAATTATCTACTTTCTTGCTCAAAGCCTACAATTTGTATTCTCTGGCTCTAAACAGAAAAAGTTCATCAACCTCGGTGGCCACAAATTCATAAACAATATTTTTTACACACACACACACACACACAGAGAGAGAGAGAGAGAGAGAGAGAGACACTATATTCAGAAAATGCTGCTGAGGGCTTTTCATCACCCTTTGATTAAGTTTACTAATTCATAGCCATCCCCCAAGACCACTGGATTTTGAAAATGACACATAAGTTCAATAAAACAAAGCAAAGATTGTCAACAAAATCTTGGCTAATCACATCCAATAACATATTAAGAGACTAACTAGGGAAGGCTGTCCACTTATACCACTTCTACTCAATATAATCCTAGAAGCCCTTGCCATCACAATCAGGCAAGAAAGGGAGATCAAATGAATCCAGGTTGAAAATAATGAAGTTATATTATCATTATTTGCAGATGATAATGCTGATATGTTGATATATCTAGAGGACCCCAAAACTTACCAAAAAACTACTGGAAATCATCAATAAATTCAGTAAAGTAGCATGTTACAAAATCGATACCCACAAGGTCTGGCTGGGGCAGTGGCTCCTCCTGTGGACTCACAAAATCGATACCCACAAATCTGTGGCATTTCTCTATACAAAGGATGGGCCAGAGGAAAGGGAACTGAAAGAAGCAATCCCCTTTACAACTAAACCCAAAAAGATAAAATATTCAGGAATAAATCTAACAAAGGGAAACTATAAGACATCACTGAAAGATATAAATTATGACACAAAGAAATGGAATAACATCCCATGCTCATGGATTGGAAGAATAAATTATCATTAAAATGGCAATTCAAGTTCAAACCCTGACATCACATGGGAATATGCTACTGTACTAGAGGAAGCTCTGGTGATGCAGTATCCCTCTCTCTGTATGGAAAAAAAAAAAAAAGACTACAAACCACAGTGCTGAAATAACAGAAGCACCAGACCCTGGCTCCATAATATTAAACAAAACAAAGAAACAATAATAATAATACTTTAAAACTTGAAGTATGGGAGTCGGGCTGTAGTGCAGCGGGCTAAGCGCAGGTGGCGCAAAGCACAAGGACTGGCATAAGGATCCCGGTTCGAACTCCGGCTCCCCACCTGCAGGGGAGTCGCTTCACAGTCGGTGAAGCAGGTCTGCAGGTGTCTATCTTTCTCTCCTCCTCTCTGTCTTCCCCTCCCTCTCTCCATTTCTCTCTGTCCTATCCAACAACGACAACAACAATAATAACTACAACAATAAAACAACAAGGGCAACAAAAGGGAATAAATAAATAAAATAAATATAAAAAAATTTTTTTAAAAAAACTTGAAGTACAAATAAAAGCACAGAAGCACAGAATAATCCACCTTCTGCACCCCATAAAGATCCTGGGTCCATACTCCCAGAGGGATAAAGAATAGGAGACTTGGGGGGGGGCAGGAGAGAGTTCTAGTGATGGTAATTGTGTGGAATTATACCCCTCTTATCCTATGGCCCTGTCAATATCTCCATTTTATAAATTTAAAAGAATTAAATAAAAATAATAAAATAGTTAATGAGAACTTTATTAAAGCACAAAGATATCTATCATGGGAAGATGAGAAGCTGTACCTATGGGTCGGCTATACTGTAAGCCATGTACCTCCTCTTACCAAAAAGTATATATAGATAGTGTCTATACAAGTCACTCTTCAAAATATGAATGAAACTGATGTGCCACAAAAAATGCAGGAAAATATTGAGAAATAAAGAGCATAACTTTGTAGAAACTCCAGTTCAAATGAGAAAATGATATATGTACATGCGCATTTAGAATTACACTCTGGGAAGTCTGGCAGTAGTGCACGCAGTAGAGACTCGCTACTGTGCAGGAGAATCTTTATGGACAGAGCTTCAAGAGCAGCGAACAGTGCTGCAATGTTTCTCTTTCTCTCTTTCTTCACCCTTTATCACCCTCTCTATTTATCTCTGGTTCTATCATTTAAAAGGGGGGGGGGATGCTTGGCAGGGTGGTGGAATAGTCATACAGGCACTGAGCCCCAGTGATAATCCTGGTGGCAAAGAAAAAAAAGGAATTACATTCTGCTATAAATGAAGAATTATCACTAAATACTTTCAGTGGAAAAGAAAATATAATGGGGGGCGGGTGGTGGCTCACTCGGTTAAGCACACAGAGTACAAAGTGCAAGGACCTGTGCAAGGATCCCAGTTTGAACCTCCCGCTCCTCACCTGCAGTGGGGACACTTCAGAAGCAGTGAAGTAGGTCTTCAAGTATCTATCTTTCTCTCTCCCTCTCTACTTCTCCTTCCTTTCTCAATCTCTCTCTGTCTTATTCAATAAAATGAAAAAAGTGGCTGTTGGGAGCAGTGGATTCATAGTGCCAGCACCAAGCCCCAGCTATAATCCTAGAGGCAAAAACAAACAAACAACAAAAAGCAATAACAAACAAAAGCCAAAATCAATACTGTCCACTAAAATATATTGTAGAAACTTACTATCAAATATTTGCTTTTCAATGAAAAATTCTTAGGATTCTCCAGAAGATTCTGAGTCATGAAATTAACAGCAGAATATATATATAACTTTCCCTGAAAAGTTACAGAGAGATTTAGAGCAAAGAAGCTTGAAACAGCTGTATCTTCAATGTCTAGAGTATGGGTAGAGGGCACCTCAAGGAAAAACAAAGAAGAAACAAGAATGTTTTCTTCATAAAAAAAGAAAAACATATATTCTTCCCCGAATGTACAGTGACCCCTTGAAGTATATTCCCAAGATACATGAAAGAAGAAATCTTTATTATTTTCTCTCAGAATTTTCTACTTTCTGGTGTAATCAGAGAAAAAGAAAAAAAAAAAAGAAGAACTGTCATGACAAAAGCTTTTCTATCAGGAAAGAAGGAGCTCAAAGAATCCAATTCATTTCACAACCTGAATAAGAAACAAATGCAAATTTCTCCAATGTCCAATTCTCTAAAATATTAAACCACTCCCAATAGTCTCACAGTAAATCTTGTTTTCTGGGATTTTATCAAGCTGCTGTCCCAGTCTTAGCCATTTCTGAACACTGCATGTATAGTTACCAAGAATGGAGACTTTATACCCAGAGCACTCTTTTTATGAGCCTAGTTGTACCTGGTTTGGGTGCTTGTAAATTCTGTTTTTCATCCTGCTCCTGACGTCCAGTTCTCCACTGATTTAAAGCTTCTTGAAAGCTTTGAGCAGAAGCATCTTCATCAAATGACCCTTCAATTAAGAGGCTAGCTGGTGGACTTGTACCTTGTGCTCTTTCTGATGCTGAAACGTCTACCTGCATCAATTAAAATGCAACTACATGTGTTTATTTGATTTTCGGCAATTTAAACAAAGAAATGGGTAGCATTATTTGGTAGGCATTTTAATCCTCACACTTGAAAACCATAAGTAGAACCTTTTTTAAAAATATTTTATTTATTTATTTATTTATTCCCTTTTGTTGCCCTTATTGTTTTATTGTTATAGTTATTATTGTTGTTGTTGTTTTTGGATAGGACAGAGAGAAATGGAGAGAGGAGGGGGAAGACAGAGAGAGGGAGAGAAAGATAGATACCTGCAGGCCTGCTTCACTGCCTGTGAAGTGATTCCCCTGCAGGTGGGGAGCCGGGGCTTGAACCGGAACCCTTACACCGGTCCTTGTGCTTTGGGCCACCTGCGCTTAACCCGCTTAACCTGCTGTGCTACAGCCCGACTCCCAAGTAGAACCTTTTAAAGCCACACTTCTTTGTAGGATTTCTGTACAAATCTAGCTGTTATTAAGAAATGTAATAATCTGTTGTACATCAGTATTCCCCTTGGAAAATAACAATAGCCTTTTGTTTAACTCTCCAACTTCTCCAATCTCCTCCCATACCTCAGTAGGTAGTTTTACATATAAACTTGATCATGTCACTTCCAACTCAGAATCATTCTAACAGCTCTCTGTGAAACACTTTCAACTAGGACCCAACATACAAAGTTCGATTCATCCTTGCACTTGACCTCCTTCAGTACTCCCCTTCACTCTGCGTATTCCAGCCAACAATACATTCCTGAAGTTTGGGAAAAATCCCTCATCATGATGCCTCCACCTCAAGGTATATCTCACTATGTCTACTGACTAAGATGGCCCTTCTCCATATATTTTCATATTGCCCATATATCTACTCAGCCATTCCACTTTGTCTCAGAGAATAAGTGATAAGCCTGAATTTGAAGCCTCTCTTTCAAATAAATGATTTTTAAAATTAATAGTAGGTACTACCTTCCCACCTCCCAGATAGTCTTAGAAACAGATTGTTTGCATCCTTTTTTTATCTCAAGTTCCTGTGTGTTAGTGGTCTAAATTTCACATTTGAATGAAACCATCCAAACCATCTTTTGTCTCTATACTTACTTTGCTAAAGCACAACCATTTCCAGTTCCATTTATTTTGCCCCAAAGGACACAAAATCATCTATTTTGTAGTAGTAGTAGTTGTTGTTGTAGATATCCCATAATTTCTCCACCCAGTCATCTGATGATAGGCATTTATTCACCACTCTTTAGCTATGGTGAATAATGCAGCTATGAACATAGGGGTGCACATGTCCCTTTGAATTCATGTTTAAGTGTCTGTTGGGTAAATGCCTAAAAGTGGTACCACTTGATCATAATGTAATTTCTTTTTTGTTTAAGGACTCTCCACACAGTCTTCTAAAGGGCTGCACTAGTATGTATTCTCAGCAGCAGTGTAGCAGAGTCCCTTTTTCTCCACAACCTCACCAACAACTACCATTTCCTATTTTGCTGATGTAAGCCATTCTCACAGGTATGAGATGGTATCTCAGTGTAGTTTTAATTTGCATTTCTCTAATGGTAAGTGGAGTATTTCTTCATATGTCTGTCAGCCATCTGTATCTCTGTTAGGAAAACTGTTTATTTCTTTGGCTTAGTTTTTTATTGCATTATTTTTAGTTATTTTATAGATCTGTGTCAATTCTGTATAGATCATTGCTATCAGTCGCTTGTTAGATGTGTAAAGTGCAAATATCATTTCCTGTTTACTGGGTTGCCTGGATATCCATGTGTAATGTGTAGAAGCTTTTAAGATTAATGTAATTCCATTTACTCATTCTTGTTCTCATTTCCCATGCCCATGGGAAATCTCCTAATGCACCTTTGAGATGCTACAAAGTTTCACTGATACTTTCTCCTATAAATTTTAGAGTGTCTGGTCTATTATACCAAGATCTTTGATCTATTTTGATTTGGCACTAGTACACAGTGTTGAGTGGTGGTCTAGTTTCAATTTTCTGCCTGTGACTGTCCAATTATCCTGGCACCATTTATTGAAGAAATCTTCTTTACTTCACTGAATTGTTTTGTTCCTTTGTCATATATTAGGTGGCCATATATGTGTGGGCTCATTTTTGGGCTCTTGATTCTTTTCCATAGAGCCAAATGTCCATTTTTAATCTAGTACTATCCAGTTATAATTACTATTGTTTTGCATTATAGACTGAAGTTGGGAGCATAATACCTCCATTTTTTTATCATAAGTGTTTTGGCTATTCATGTTTGTTTTTATTTGTTTGTTTTGCGTGGCTCCATACAATTTTTTTCAACAAGTTTTTTTAATTTCTTTGAAAATTTCCATTGGGATCTTGATGGGAATTGCACTGAAATTATACATTGCTTTTGGTGGAATGGCTATTTTAATAGTACATTTAATATTTCAATCCAGAATCAAGAAATGTTCATCCATTCCTGTGTATTAGACTCTTACCTTTAAATTTTTCCTGTGATTTTCCCTATAAAGGCCCTTTCCCTCTCGTCTGAGATTCACCCAAAGTTACTTTATCTTTTTGGGTTAAACTTTATATATAAAATGAGACTTTTATTTCTTTTTGTTCTGACTCCTTTTTTGTGTACAAAAATGGCATCAATTTATTGTATTGATTTTATATCATTCTATTTTACTGATTTTTTTTCAGTAGTGGAGGTTTTTTTTTTCATGGTGGACTTTTGGGGTTCTCTAGGTATATTGCCATTTTATCATCAAATAGTAATAGCTTAATTCTCTCCTTTCCAATACTTATAAATTTGATAAATTTGATATGTCTTATTGTCGGATTGCCATTGGCAAGGGCCTTAAGGACTATGTTGAGTAATAGTAGAGATGTTTACATCCTTGTCTGTTTACTCAATTTTGAAGAAAAGCCTTCAGTTTTCCCCATTGAGAATGATGTTAACTATGAGATGGTCATAAATTATCTTTATTATGTTCAGGAGTTGTCCTACTTCTAATTTCTAAAAGGGTCTTTATCATAAATGGATGTTGTGTCTTGTTGAATGCCTTTTTGGCATCAATGCACATGACTATGTGGTTTTTATCTATCTTTTTGTTGATATGAAGAATTATATTGATATACTTGACTATGTGGAACCATCCCTGTTTCCCAGGGATAAATACTATTTGATCTTGATGAATTCTTCTCTTGATATGTTGTTGAATTCAATTTGCCATGATTTTATTGAGGCTATTTGCATCAATGTACATCAGAGATAGAGGTCTACAGTTTAAAGTCCTTTCCTACTTTGGAGATAAGAGTGATGTTCGAATGTGTTGGGTAGTGCTTGCCCTTTTTCAGTTTTCTGGAAGTGTTTGAGCAGAATTGGTGTTAGTTCTTTTAAAGTCACAGGATTCACTAGTAAGGGCTGGGAGTTTATTCCTGGGAATATATTTGATATCTGATTCAATGTCTATATTAATAATTGTTCTGTTTAAGCTATCTACTTCCTCTTGGATTAGGCTTGGCAGGTGATATGATTGTAGGGATACATCCATCTCATTTGGGTTGGCCAATTTATTTGTATAGAGATGTTCATAATATTCACATATGATTCTTTGTATCTCCTATCTTAAGTTGTAATTTCATCTCTCTCATTCCTGATTATTTTTGTCATAGATCTAGCTCGTGTGTATGTGTGTGTGTGTGTGTGTGTGTGTGTGTATGCATGTGCCTGTAGCTAGTGGTTTATCTACTTTATCCTTTTGAAGAATCAACTCTCGGTTTTATTAATCTTTTGAATCTTCTTTCTGGTTTCTATTTCATTAATTCCTATTCTGATTTTAACTATTTCCTTCTTCCTGTTAACTTTTGGATCTCTTAGTTGCTTCTCTTCTATTTGACTCGGTTATGGTGTTTGATAAATTTGCTGTTTGTTAGTGTGCTGCTGTATTGCTATAAACTTTCTTTTTAGGACAGTTTTGCCGGATCCCACAGGGTCTGGTATTTAACCTCTTCATGTTTTTTTTCTCCAAGTAAATTTTTAAGTTGTCTTTTGATATATTCAGTGTGCAGGTATTATTCAAAAGTATAATGTTTAGTTATGTAACTCTTTGGTGACATGATCTCTGAGTTCTTGAATTTATGTCTGTATTTTCTGTTTCTTGAATTGCCTCCATCATGACTTTTCTGAACTCCATATATACCAGTTTTTCCAGATCTGTTTCTGTCTGATCATTTGTAGTTGCTAGCAAGGCTGTTTGTGTTGCATTTCTCAGCAACTGCATTTAGTGTGGATTCTGTTGGACCAGCAGGTGTCACTGTGGCTATGGTGTTGGATTTCCCTGTTCATATATTATGGTGGTAGTAGGAAGACTTTTTTTTTTTTCATTTTTCTTTTTTTAAATATTTTATTTATTTATTCTCTTTAGTTGCCCTTGTTGTTTTATTATTGTAGTTATTATTGTTATTGATGTCATTGTTGTTGGATAGGACAGAGAGAAATAGAGAGAGGAGGAGAAGACAGAGAGGGGAAGAGAAAGATAGACATCTGCAGACCAGCTTCACCGCCTGTGAAGCGACTCCCCTGCAGGTGGGCAGCCAGGAGCTCAAACCGGTATCCTTAGACCAGTTCTTGCACTTTGTGCCCACGTGCGCTTAACCTGCTGGGCTACCGCCCAACTCCCCATAGCACAAATTCTAATAGACAAAACACAGAAGCAACCCAGGTGTCCAACAACAACAACAAAACATCAGGAAGACTTTATTATGTGCTGATGGGCCAGTTTCATGCCTGTGATGTCAGTATAGGGTCTTGTCACTGTGTTTCCGGTGGCAGAGCGTGTGAGGGGTAGCAGCATGGGATAATTGATTACTTTCTCCTGAGTGCTTAAGGAACAAGCAATCTATTTCCCTAGCAGTGTGTCAGGGCCTGAGCAGCCCACAGAATTTTAGTTCTTGGCTAAGTTTTCTGTTAATTCCTGGTTATCCTGCAGGTAGTTCAATATCTTGATGCCCATGAGTTTACAGGTTAAGTATCCAGAAAAACTCTGCCTTCCTTCCTAGGTCATTATGCTTCTATTCTGTAACTACCAAAATGGAGCCAGCTGCAACTAAAGATGACATATTTAGTCTTGAGAATTTCTCCATCACCCCCTTTTCCACCTACTGACTACTCTTCTCTGTACATAATTGTAGTGAAGTGAGTTTCTTAAAAAGGTACACTGTTAAATTGGCAAGTTTTCAGGTGATTTTTGTTATTGTTGCTGCTTTAATTATTTGTTAAGGGAAACAGAGTGCATCAGATGCTAATTCCTGGCCACTCCTTCAGAAGTTGGCTGGGATTTATTTTTCCTAGCTAACTGTGGGGACCTGAGATGATCAGAGGGTTTTAGGTCTAGGCTAGATTTCTCCTTTAAACACTGGTGAGTTCTTGTGGACAGTTCAATATCCTGTTGCCCCTGAGTCAACAGGCTAAGCATCCAGAAATTCCCACCTTCCTTCATTCAGAAATTCCCACTGTCCTGCCTCCAGCAATGTGCTCCAATATGTAGCTACCAAAATGGCACCAGCTAGCTAAGAGTAGCTTCTTAATTCATGAGAATCTCTTTCTCAACTTTTTTTTTCTATTCATTGACCATATGTGCCTGTACCATTTGTGGTTTAGTGAGTTTGTGAAGAAATTCCAATTGTAATTTAGTTTTTTTGTTTGTTTGTTTGTTTTGCTTTAACAAGTTGAATGCAGAGACAATACCCAACAACTGCTTCTTCTTCTTCATGGCCACCTCTCTACTTTCTATAAAAATAAAAAGGATATGGGCTGGACAGTGTTATATCTGGTTATGCCATACATTACCATGCATAAAGATATGGTTGAAACCCCTGGCCCACATATCCATGGAAGAAGTTCAAGTGCATTGAAGTGTTACAGGTTTCTCTCTTTGTCTCTTTCTCTTTATCTGTTCCTCTACTTTCAATTTCTCTCTGTACCACCAAATAAAGAAAAGGTAGAAAAGAAAAAAAACTAGCCACAAGGAGCAACTGTTTTGTCATGCAGGCACCAAGTCCAATGATCATCATGATATCTATAGTGGCTATACATAAAATAAAATAAAATAAAATGATAATGTGTGTCTCTCAAGCATAAGATCCTCAGTACTATTCCTGGCATTACATGTACAAGAGTGATGTTCTGCTTCTCTATCATTAATACATAAAAAAAAAAAAATCAAAGTAGAGAGAAAGAGGGAAAGAAAAAATACATACAGTCATATTAACTGTTGGTTGAAAAGGAAAAGGGGAAATTCTATAGATTTCTGCTTTTCTCAACTGTTAAATTGGGTCATAGTAGCACAAAACATGTTTTTGTTATTGATAAGATCTAACAAGTAAAGGATTAAGTGTATCACCTAACATCGGCTTTTTAAAAATAGATTCTGTTATTTACCATAATTATTATTGATAGGATAAATCCAATAAAATATCAGGTAAATAGGAGGAGAAACCCTGGAAACACCACAGCCTGAGTTGTCACAAACAGAAGCTTTGAGTAAAAAGTTATAGGTTCAAACTTAAAGTTCCACTATCAATGAAACTGTGGGTACGCCTCTTATCCTATGGTTCTGTAAGTGTTTCCTTTTTATAGATAGATAGATAGATAGATAAATAAATAAATAAGTAAAATAAAATAAAGATGTTACCATAATTATCTCATCTATAAAATGTAATTCATGACTAAAAGGATAGTAATTGTAACATTCAGGTCAGTTGAGAAGAATACTGAAATAGTATATGCAACAGACTTTTATGCCTGAGATAACAAAGATCCCAGGTTCAGCCCCACACCTACGTAAACTAGAGCTGAGCAGTGCATTGATGAACAAACAAGCATATGTTTAGGAGAAGGCCTGGCAAGTGGACTGTTTCTTGGTACATAACTATAAGACCACTGCATCTCACTAAGTGGCTTTTCACAAACACACTCTGCAGGTCTATGAGAAAGTAGTATCCAGGCATATATGCTGGCTTTCCTGTATAACTAGCGCATAGTTATTCTAGAAATAGGTTCTACTAGCAGGGCCAGCAATATAACTCACTTAGATAGTCTATCTGCCTGACCTTGTGAGCAACTCAGTTTTGAGTTTGACCTTTACCACACTGAGGGAAGTTTCTGGGCTGTGGTATCTTTTTGTGTCTCTCTGTCTCTGTCTCACTATCTTTTTTGTTTGAAACCCCACTCTAAAGCAGTGAAATCCCAGTGACAAGAAGAAAAAGAAAATTCCAATAGCATTGAGCATACTATCTTTTATATCCTATAAGCCTTACTGGAAGTTCAAGGCTGATTTTTTTCACCAAATTTCAGCAGACCAGTTATTCTGAATCTTTGATAATGTCACTCAAAATCTATGAACTACAATGAAAAGTTGAGTGGCATCAAAAAGTGTGAGAACTGTTGCATAAATCAAGGTTTAATGGAGTTTAGTTGTTGCTAAGAAACCAATACAACAAATCTACTACAATAAAACATAATCAGAAGAAAGTTTCTCCAGTACATAAGTACTCAATCTGAATTACAGCCAGAATTGGTACAGATTTGATTTTAAATAACTGAAATGTTTATCATTTTAATCACTTGGACTGAATTTTTTTATTTATTTATTTATTTTTCCCTTCATGGTCATCACTAAGACTCAGTCCCTGCACAGGAACTCACTGCTCCTGGAGGCCATTTCCCCCATTTTGTTGCTCTTGTTGTTGTTGCTATTGTTATTGCTGTTATTGTTGGACAGGACAGAGAGAAATTGAGAGAGGAGGAGAAAACAGTGAGGGGGAGAGAAAGACACCTGAAGACCTCTTCACCACTTGTGAGGTGACCTCCTGCAGGTAGGAAGCCAGGGGCTGGAACAGTGCTGGTCCTTGTACTTTGAGTAATGTAGGCTTGACCCGCTGTGCTACCCCCCAGACTCCTGATTTCATATTTCTAATATCTCTAAAGTTTTACCTTCTATAAATATGTATTAAATGCTCTCCCAAATACTCATTCATCTCCCAACCTGATGAAAATTTCCAGGAAGACATGCTGAAAAAATATCATGCACCACAGAAATCAGTGGCACCTTATGAAGTGTGTGACTCAGGTTAAAGCCCAGTCCCCCAGTACAATGGGGGAGCTTAAGTACTGCATTCTCTCTCTCTCCCTCTCCCTCTCCCTCTGTATTTGTCTCTCTTTATATTTGAAAATGCTGACCTGGAATTGTGAAGCCCTATCAATGATAAATAAATAAATACAAATATTTAGTAGAACAAAAAAGATTTCCTGAAAAAGATTTTATTTTTTTTAAAGGCAGGGTGGTGACACAACTATTAGAGCACACATGTTAATATATGGAAGGACCCAGGTTTAAGCCCCTGGATTTTTACCTTCAAGAGACAAGTACCACTAGCAGAGGAGCAACACTATAGGTGTTTCTCCCTTCTTTCTACCTCTTCCCCATTCCCATGTCTCAGTTTCTATAAGAAAGGAAGAAAGAAAAAAAGAGAAAGAAAGAAAGAAAGAAAGAAAGAAAGAAAGAAAGAAGGAAGGAAGGAAGAAAGAAAGAAAGAAAGAAAGAGAAAGAAAGAAAGAGAAAGTCAGGCAGTGGTACACCTAGTTAAGCCTTACTGTGCACAAGGACCCAGGTTCAATCCTTGATCCCCAGTGGCAGTGGGAAAGCTTCATAAGTGGTGAAGTAGTGCTGCAGTTATCTCTCTATCTCTCTTCTTCTCTATCTCTCCCTCCCTCTCAATTTATCTCTGCCTCTATCCAATAATAAATACATGAAAATATTAAAAAGACAAAAAGGAAGGAAGGGAGGAAGAAAAGAAAGGAAGGAAAGGAGGGAGAGAAGGAGGAAGGAAGGGAAGAAAGAAGGAAGGAAGGAAGAAAGGAAGGAAGGAAGGAAGGAAGGAAGGAAGGAAGGAAAAATTATGGCCACTAGAAGTGGTGTCATCCTTATGCAGGCACTGAGCTTCAGCAATAACTCTTATGGCAAAAGAAGAAAAAACTGACTGTTTTATTCTATCTGTATGTGAATAATATTTTTAATTAAACAATATACCAAAATTATCTGTAAAACCCATGGCTCCTGCAAGGCTCCTGAATGGCAGTATCCAGTGTGATATATGAGACGATATTTTCTTCAGCTTACCTCACAGTTGTTCTCCTGCAGAGGCAGAGGTCTGGGTTTATGCTGAATTCCACTCCTGCCAATCTCTTTAGCAGAACAATTCTTTTGGGGCTCATCTGGATTAACTTCTTTAATGAAATGATGGGCAGCATCCAGGACACTGGATAATATTTGAGTTTTTGCCTTTAAAAAAGAATATGATCTTATACATATACACATATGACAGACCAGCTTTTTAATTTAGATACATCAAGTCATATCTTCATTATTCTATGACTCCTGAATTTTTTTTCTTTTTTTTATTGCCACCAGGGTTATCACTGGAGCTTGGCACCTGTAGGATGAACCCAACCATTGCCAGTGGCCATTTTTATTTATTTTATTTTCTCTTCTTTTCTTAAACTTTCTTTATTTCTTTATTTCTTTTTTTTCTTTTTTATGGCAGAGAGAAATTAACCAAACAAGGGAGAGGGAGGTTGAGAAGGAGAGAAAATGAGAGACACCTGCCACCAGTAGATCTGCTTAACTGTTTGTGAAGCTTCCTTCCTGAACCCAGCCCCTAACTTTTGCATTACAATGTGTTTTGTTGCTTACCTATATTATAAATTAACACTGATTCCAACTATTATAATACTCATAGCAAATTCAAATTAAAACCACAATGATTTGCCTCACATCTGTGAGACTAGGTTCTATCAATAAAACAAGGTAAGTGGATGTGGAGAGAGAAGAGTCCCACTACACTGCTGGTGACAATGCAAATTGGTGCCAACACTCTGGAGAACAGTATGAGAATCCTTAAACAAATACAAATGGAAATACCTTATGATCTAGAAATTCTCCTAAGCACTTACCCAAAAGATATAATGACACTGATTCAAAGGGATATATGCACCCCCATGTCCATAGTGTCTTTATTCACAACAGCAAAAACTTGTAAATAACCAAAATGCCCTTTGACAGATGATTGGATCAAAAAATTATGGGACAGATACTCAATGGAATATTATTCAGCAATAAAAAAGATGATATTGGATGTGGTCGATAGCACAATGGTTATGCAAAAAGACATGAGAATGCCTGAGGTTCAAAGCCCCAGTTTCAATCCCCTGAACCACCATAAGCCAGAGATGAGCAGTGCTCTGGTAATAAAAAAAAATAAAAATATATAATATTGTGTCCACTGGGATACAGTGGATGGGACTAGAAAAGATGATGCTTAGTGAAGCAAGCAAGGAGGTGAAGGACAACTACAGAATGTTGTCACTTGTGTGGAATATAGAGAATTAAGCATAATGAATGCGGGGAGAAGAAAAGTCAGCCTATTTCTAAGACTGTGGGAGAGCTATAACAGTTATCTATGTGACTGAAGATGGGGACAGAGACCTTTGGTGACAGGAGTGATTTAAAAAAAAAGATTATCCTGTAAACTATTACTCAATAAAGCTCTAAAGTTAAAAACAAAAACAAAACAATCACCATGAATAGTATCTCTTGAGGGGCTAGTATGGAGTAATAATAATACCCCAAGTACCTTAAAGCACATCATTTACTCCACAAGGCAATGCTCAAGCCTCAGTGCCATCGCCGCTTGTGGGATATAGGAACTGAAGCTCTGAGCACTTAAATTATTTGTCTTTGGTCACATGGTGAGTGGGTGGCAAAGGCAGAAAGTGACCCAGGCATATATAATTCTAATGGCTTTTCCATTGTGGCAACCCAAATAGAGACATGGTGACTAAGGAATTAAATACAGGAGAAGTCTGAATAAGCAAAAGTAAGCATTCTCTGGACAATAAATGCCTGTAGAGGGCACTCACTCTGAAACATGCACATGAGAGAGTGGCATTACGTACAGTTCCCTTATGAAGTAAAGTTTTCCTGCATGGTGAAAATGAGATGATAATTTTTATTTGCTTAGAATGCCCTCTCTCTCTTTCTTCTTTCCATCCAGGTTAGTCACAGAGCCAGAAGGCTGCCCCTGCCTCTCTGCTCTGGATATACAGAGGTAGGCATCCTTTTCACTCTCCACACCAAGAACAATCACTCCCTAACTTCTTACTACATGCATCTCCTCTTGCCTTTTGATGACTACCATAACGTATAAACTGACAGACATATAATCATCTTTTTAAAATTTCTGATGACTACTATAACACCTATTAAAAATGGGCAGATGAGAAACTGTACTCATGGGTTAACGACTGTCCTGTAAACTATTAAACTCCCAATAAAATGATAGGAAACAAAAATAAAGGGAGGGAGGAGAGAAGTACAGTATTAAAAGAACTAGTTAAATAAGAGAAAACGTCCCAAGTGTCTTCAGAGTGTCTGGAAAGGCAAATTCCAGGGAGGTTCTTCTCTCTAAAGAATCTCCTGTAAACAACTGCCCTGGAGCCCTTGCCCCCTCACCCTGCACTAGTTCCTGCTCTCTCTCCCATCAACTTGAATCAGATAAGGCCCAGATAAAAGTCCTCTAAAGACATGCATCAGAGAAGACCAGCAAAGATCCTACTTTTTATAGCAAAATGTCCTCAAGAGAAAGGACAGATTCAACAGGGATCATAATTATTTTTTTAATCTGAGGATTAACGACAGTTGTTCGCACACATGTAAAATTTCTCAGGATCATAACTATTTTGTCCTGACCATGGAGATGTTGCAATTTTGAAAATTTAGCTGATTTCCTGTTTCAATAGCTAACTCTGAATATCTACATTGAAACTATCCACCTATGAGATTTTTCAGCCTGATTCTGAAGTCAGGGAACAACATACTAATAACTGTTATTTAGTACTGAATAAATAATTGGAAAAAATGACTCATTTGACCTATGCATATTGTTTCCTATCCACATACTAGTCTACATTTTCTACTCTAAATTTTCCATCAAAATACCTATATAAATCTATGTCCCCTCTCTCTCTTTTTCTCTCTTTCTCTCTTTTTTACCAGAGTACTGCTCAGCTCTGGTTTATAATGGTGCTTGGAATTGAATTTCATATCCTCAGACAGGAGAGTCTCTTTGCATAACCATTATGCTATCTACTCCACCCCTATTTTTTAAACCAGTGCTCAAACCAGTGTTAAAGCTTCATCTTTCAAAAAATACCTAAAACTAACAAATGTTTTTGAACAGATTAGTCCAATTTTGCATCAGTTCTCCCTGCAGCAATGTCCTTCACAGTTTTGTAAATGGGACATTGTTTGACACTGGTTGGAGACTTGAGAAAACTTTAGTTGAATTAAATGTAACTGACTTACTGAAATAAAAATTCTACTTGGACATTCTTTCCTTCCAGTCAAACTAAGTAAGGAAAAAAAAAACCAATGACACTATTAATAACAGCACAAAAGGGCAAATCATTTACCTTTGCAAACTTAGTGTTTGCACTTGTAAAATGAAGACAACATCTACCTTGAAGAGCCACTAGGAAGAAATACAGCCTTGAAATATACATGAAAAATGACTACCCGAGTGATAACACAAAGTTCTGCATTCAAATGAGTATTACCATTTTACATAGATCACTTTATACTACTTCCTGTACGTAAGAAAAATATTTCCAATATTCAGAAAACGGGAACCTACCAAACATTAAGTAGAAAAGTCAGACTCATAAGTGTTAGTATAATGAAGAGGTCAGTGAGTAAATCCTAACCCCATAATGAAAATGCTAAAGTGAAGAAATGTATTAGAAACCTTTTCAGGGATCCAGAAATCTATCAAAATCAAGCAAATCAAGTGATATTTATTCAAGTTTGCTAAGTTATTAGTAGAGAATAGCAGAAGTCTAGAAATTCTTTGCATGGGGATACTCCAATTTCCAATCTCCCTTGCTAAGCCTGTCAAAGTGATTTGGGCAAAGACAACCATGCTATTTAGAGACTATGTTGAATTCTCAGTGGAGGGAAGAGTCTTATAGATGCAATGGCATGATCAATAAACAAGCACATGTGTCTATAAATAAATGAGGGAACTGTGGATTGGATAGTCTGGCATTTTGGTCCCACTTCTGAGTGCATATCAAAAAAGAAGAAGGAGGAGGAGGAAAGAAGACGGAGAAGGAGGAAAAGGAAAAGGAGAAAGAGAAGAAGAAAAAAAAGACGAAAGAAGAGCAGGGTATCAAGGAAATATTTGCAACTCCCATGGTAATAGAAACATTATTAAGAATAGCCAAGAAATAAAAGCAATCAACACTGGCATGTATGAACAAATGAAGAAATAAGCAACACATAATAAATACACACAATGAACTATTATGCAACCTTTAAAAGAAAGGACATTTTTCAGGTTACGCAACATGGATATAAGCCTTGGGGAAATTATGCCCAGTGAAACAATACAGTCACAAAAACATCAGTGTTATGCCATTCCATTTACTATCTCAAGTAGGCATAGTCATAAAAGCAAAGTAGAATGTTGTAATGAATAATGAGCTTCTGTTTTGCAAGATAAAGATGTATAAGAATGGATTGTACAATATTATGAGCTTACTGAATAAGCACATAAAAATTTAAATGACATGTTTGGTTACATATATATATATTGCCTCCAGGGTTATTGTTGGGGCTTAGTGCTTGCACTATGAATCCACTGCTCCTGGTGACTATTTTTTTTCTGGTTTTATTGGATAAGACAGGGAGAACTTGAGAGAGAAGGGGGAGACAGAGGGGAGAGAAAGACACCTGCAGACCTTACCAATCATTAAGCCCCACCCCCCACCCCCACAGGTGAGGAGCCAGGGGCTTCAATCAGGATCCTTGTGTGAATCTTTGTGCTTTGTACTATGTGTGCTTAACCTGGTATACCACAACTCAACCCCTTTTACTTATATTACGCTACAACTAAATTTTAATATAAATGGAATGTAGAATGTCTATTGTACTCAATATAATTTTAAACAACAATAGTACAGATAACTTTAAACACTTGATTAAAAAATTATAGAAGAAGTAGATAGCATAATGTTTATGCAAGGAGAGTCTCATGCCAGAGGGTCTGAAGTCCAAGGTACCATGCCCGAACCACTATAAGCCAGAGCTGATCAATGCTATATAATTAAGAATATATATATTCTCCAGACTGCTCTCCAGAGAGGCTGGACCAATTTACATTCCCACCAGCAGTGTAGAAGGGTTCCTCTGTCCCCACAGCCTTGCCAACATTTGTTGCTGCTGTCCTTTTTGATGTATGCCATTCTCACAGGAGTGAAGTGGTATCTCAATGTTGTCTGTATTTGCATTTCTCTGACAATCAGTGACCTGGAGCAGTTTTTCATATGTTTCTTAGCCTTTTGGATCTCCTCTGAAGTGAATGTCTTGTTCATATCCTCTGCCCATTTTTGGATGGGGTCATTTGTTTTTTGGTGTTAAGTTTGCTGAGTTCTTTGTATATTTTGGTGATTAGTCTCTTGTCTGATGTTTGGCATGTGAAGATCTTCTCCCATTCTGTGAGGGGTCTCTTTGTGTGATAGTTTCTTTAGCTGTGCAGAAGCTTTTCAATTTGATGTAGTTCCGTTGGTTTGCTCCTGCTTTAGTCTACCTTGCAATTGGGTTTGTTTCATCAAAGATGTCCTTGAGGTTTAGGTGGGAAAGTGTTTCAACAATGTTTTCCTCTAAGTATTTGATAGTTTCCAGTCTGACATCCAGGTCTTTGATCCATTTGGAGTTGATTTTTGTTTCTGGTGAGATAAGGTGGTTAAATTTCATTCTTCTGCATGTTATAACCCAGTTTTTCCAGCACCATTTATTGAAGAGAGCCTCCTTTTTCCATTTAATCCTTTGGGCCCCCTTATCAAAGATTAGATCTCCATAGGTGTGGGGGTTTAGATCGGGGCTTTCAATTCTGTTCCACTGGTCTGTGTGCCTATTTTTGTTCTAGTACCAGGCTGTTTTGATGATAATGGCATTATAATATAGTTTGAGATCTGGGAGTGTGATGCCTCCATTTCTGTTTCTTTTCCTCAAGATGGTTTTGGCAATTCTAGGTGTTTTCTGGTTCCAGATTAATTAATGTAGTTTTTGTTCTATTTTCTTAAAGAAGCTCTCACAAGTCTAGACATAGACCTTCCATATGATATAGTAGTTCCTCTCCTGGGGATATACCCCAAGGATTCCATAATGCCCAACCAAAAAGATGTGTGTACATATATGTTCATAGCAGCACAATTCATAATAGCTAAAACCTGGAAGGAACCCAAGTGCTCAACAGCAGATGAGTGGCTGAAAAAGCTGTGGTACATATATACACAATGGAATACTATGCAGGTATTAAGAACAATGAGCCCACCTTATCTGACCCATCTTGGACAGAACTAGAAGGAATTATGTTAAGTGAGCTAAGTCAGAAAGATAAAGATGAGTATGGGATGTCCCCACTCATCAACAGAAGTTGAGAAAGAAGAACATAAAGGGAAACTAAAAGCAGGATCTGATTAAACTGAGAGCAGGGCACCAATGTAAGAACACTGTGGTGAAGGGAAAGGTGGCCATTGGGCTTCCCGGCGTGGGGGGGGGGGATGGGGGGGATGGGTGGTGGGGATGGGACACAGTCTTTTGGTGGTGGGAGTGATGTTTATGTACAATCCTATTAAACCACTATTTAATTAATATGAGAGGGGAAAAATTGATCATATGTCTAGAACTTCTTAAAACACAGACTGAGTCTTTTTAATACATAGGCTGTCTTTGATATGTGTTGTATACTCTCCCCCTGCCAAGAAAATTGGTTCAGTCCTGCTAGTTTTCGTGGGCCGCTTGTCCCCGCCCCAAGGAACCCTGCCAGAGTTCCAGAGTGACAGAGTTCGAGACTTCTTGGCGCCGCTGCGGGGGAAGGAGGCAGCTGAGTTCTGTTTGGTGATTAGTTTAGGTTAGTTTATAAATCGTTGTTCCTGAATAAAGAAATACAGCTTCCCGGCCCAGCCGTATGTCTCTGGTCGTCTCTGTTACCTGCCCATGAAGCTAGCCCGGCCAGCTGGAGCCTCTGAATTTTAACAACAGATATGTTGTCTCTCCCAAAAGCCTAGACCAGGGAGAACAGAAGCAACTGGTAGCACAGCTATATACAAGATGCTGGGTATTATACCCCACACCCTAACAAAGGGACTTTCCAAAGTTAACCCCATCACCAAATAATGTGACGATAACAATAACTATCCATTGTCTTCTTGAACCCTAAGACAACAGGAGCCTCACATTTCCACTATAGAGCCTATATTTCCCCCAGTCCTGGAACCTTATGGTGGGGCCCACTTTTCTGCATGCTGCTCTCAATTCAAATCAAATAATATTGCCTCTGCAGATCGCAACCTAGTCAACGCAATGAGTGCCACCCCAGCATGCTTCACTTCAAACTGTGACCAGAGACTTCAGGTGTGGAATGACAACCCTTCAGCTTCATCACTCGGGTGAGACCTTTCCTTTCATAGTATTCTCTAATTCTATTCCAGGTGTTCCACTCCCCAATAAAGTCCCCAATCCTAGATATAGTCCATGTCCCCTGAGATAGAGCATATGTTCACACGTGCCCATAAACTAGGGGAAAAATATATACCTGAAAGCAGAAGTACACAAGAGCATGCAGGGAATACCCCCCAACACTTCATCTGCACTATTCCAGTCTTCAGATCCATGATTGTTCAACAATTTGTTTGGCTTTGTATGTTAACTCTCTTTTTAGCCACCAGGTTCCAGATGCCAGCAAGATGTTGACCAGACTTCCCTGGAGAGATGACCCCATCAATGAGTACTGGAGCTCTGCTTCCTCAGAGCCCCACCCTACTAGGGAAAGAGAGAGGCAGACTGGGAGTATGAATCGACCAGTCAACACCCTTGTTCAGCGGGGAAGCAATTACAGAAGCCAGACCTTCCACCCTCTGCAACCCACAACGATCCTGGATCCATACTCCCAGAGAGATAGAGAATGGGAAGGCTATCAGGGGAGGGAATGGGATATGGAGATCGGGTTATGGGAATTGTGCAAAATTGTATCCCTCTTATTCTATGGTTTTTTTTAATGTCTCCTTTCTTAAATAAAAAAGAATATATATGTTTATATATACATACATATATATATGTATATATATATACATATATATATATACATATATATATACAGCTACAATTGTCAAAATAGGGTAGTGTTGGCATTAGGCTAGGTACACAGATCAAAGGATGACAATATAGAGTTCAAGAGTTATCCCTTATATATATAGTCTACAGATCTTCAACAAGAAATTCACTGGAAAAAAAAAGAAATTTGTTCAATGAATAATGTTGGAACAATTAGATATGCATATGTATAAATATTGATTTAGAACCCTAACTCACGCCATATAAAAGTAAAGTGTGCCTTCAACATAAATCCATGAGCTAACACTGAAAAATGTATGGGAAAAATTTATGGTCTTTGATAAGGTATATCTTCTTAAAGATGACATTTAAACATGCGACCCAGGTTTAATCCCGGGTCGTATGACAGTGATGTAAGCATTGGCACTGTTGTCTCTTTCATTCTCTGTCTCTTCCACTGTACCCATCTTTATAAAAAATGCTTTTAACAAAGCACAAGGACCAGCATAAGGATCCCGGTTTTAGCCCCCAGATCTCCACTGCAGATGTCTGTCTTTCTCTGCACCTTCCATCTCTCCTCCTCTCTCAATTTCTCTGTCTTACCCAACTACAACAACAGCAATGACAACAATAACAATAACGACAACAAGGGCAACAAGGGCAACAAATGGGAAAAATGGCCTCTAGGAGCAGTGGATTCAGAGTGCAGGCACCAAGCCCCAGCAAGAACCCTTGAGGCAAAAAAAAAAAAATGTTTTTAAATACTTTAAGTATTTTAGAAGAAGTGAATGAGGAAGGAAGGAAGAAGGAAGGAGAGAAAGAAGAATGGGGGAAAGAAAGAAGGTAGGGCAGTAGGGAGGAAGGAAAGAGGGAAATTATACACACAATAACATACTGTAATCTCTCCCTAATAAAAGGTAAGACAGGGATGGGAAGGTGACTGATGGTGCATCAGATTAAGTGCACATCGTACTAAGCACAAGGTCCCTCACAAAGATCCAGATTTGAGTCCCTGCCTCCCCACCTTCAGGGAAGAAGCATTGCAAAGTATGTCTGTAGGTTTCTCTCTCTCTCTCTCTCTCTCTCTCTCCTCTCCCCTCTCAATTTCTCTCTATCCTATCTAATAAAATGGAAAAAAATGGCCACCCGTACGCTAGTAATAACCTGGGAGGCAATAAATAAATAAATAGTAAGACAGGTTCTTTGGGAAGAATAAATAGTGCTTCTGGGAAGTTGTCACACTTTAGAAAATGGTATATATCACCGCAGTTGCCTGTCCCTGTTCAGAATTACATGACTGTAAGGCCGGTGAAATAGCTCTCTTGGATAGGGTGCTACTTTGCCATGCATACAACCCAGGTTTGAGCATCACATTGAACACTGAAGGAAGCTTTGATGTTGTGATCTCACTCTCTATATAACTCTCTCTATCTCTCTCTTTCTCTCTCTGTCTCTGTATTACAAAAAGAATTTCACAACTATTGACAGCACAAAACATATTTCCCTTGGTAAAGTAACAATGATCATTTGAAGTAATAAGTAGTCAAGGAATAAGAATATAAAGGGGGACCATTGGAAGTATTTGAAATAGATAACTGCATATATTAGGTATCCTAATACTATGCAGTATCTATCAACATTCTTTGAGAATTGGGAACCAGGCTCAATCATTTTATTTTCCATCTTGCAGATTTGGAAATTTTAATATACCAGTCCAAACAGGGAATAATGGGATGTAGAGAGAATAGAAAATGAGCAGAATTGTAAAATGAAAATAAAGTCACCTGTGCAAGTATTTTTCTACATGGTAAAGATGTTAAAAAAAGAAATGGCCTTGAGGATACACAGCAAATCATACATCTCATTGTAGCAGAAAAACTAAAGCTAAAGCCAAGGGATGTGATTGACTGCAGGTGTTTCCTGATTTTCTCGCAGCCCTGGCTGCACAGTGTGATGGTAGCATTTCATCTGGTAACTATTCTAAATTCTCACCTGAGCACTATTTTTTTCTTCCCTAGAATGATATTATCTTTCAAATTGCACCCTGGAAGAATTTATCACTCTGACAATGTGTCATTAATCAAAGCAAAGAGGGTGGATATTTTAGAGCATTTTCTAGTAGACAGCATCTTGTAGAGGTTAAAGTCCAAGAGTAAAAGTTTTAGTTTTGATAAGAAAAAAGAAAGAAAGAAAGAAATGATACACTTTTCTGTCAGAGCTCCCCCAGTTTAACTACCAGAACTGCCTAAACCACCAGCACTTCATCCGTAAATACCAGCGATCAAGTTGACATTGCTTATGTGGGCCTGATGCTCCAACTCTAAGGAGTTCACACAGTTTAAATGATGTTACTTTCTAATTTGGGAGAAGAAAGAAATGTTGGCATGTCTCTTTCATTGTTTTAACACTTATTTAATTTCCCTTCTTCTTTCCCTTCTCCTCCTCTTCATTTCTGAGAGAAAGAAGGGGGGACACATATGTTGTTACATAGTTATAGTTAGAGATACTCATATAAAAAATAAACTGTGAGGGTGACATGGCCTGGAGTAACAGTGGATGGCACAGACTCTCTCTCAAAACAACAAAGATCGACAACGATCAAACTTAACAAATCTCATGGAGCTATAGCTGAGACTTTCACAGAAACATTGTAGCCTCAGCCATCATGCTACAAATGCTACTATGATGTCATCTTGACTTCCCTGAACAGACTGACTTCACCTATGTGTCCTGAAGTCTCACCTCCGCAAAGCCCTACCCCCACTAGGGAAAGATAGAAACAGAAGGCGGGGGGGGGGGTATGAATCCATCTGCCAACATCCATGTCCAGCAGAGAAGCAGTTACAGAGAGCAGAATTCCCTACTTCTGCACCCCATAAAGAAATTTGGTCCATACTCTCAGAGGAGTAAATGACAAAGAAAAGAAAAACAGAGAGCTCTGAACCCCAATTCTAATAGAATCTGAAGCCTTTGTCACTAGGAATCTTGTTTTTATACCATCACTGAAAGAAAAAGTGAAGTCTAGAAAACATCAGAGGCAGCCAGATGCTGTTTCTCTTATCTGAGAGAGAAGAGGAAATAGGAAACACATTCAAAAGTAGTAGTAGGTCTAGGTGTATCTTAGAAAGGAAGGGAAGGCAGGACCATAGGAAAAAAGTAGGTAAATATATATAAATATAGTTATAAAAATAGTAGTCAACCCATATCTGTGACCTTGGGAGAACTACTGCAGTTTCCAATAGAGGGAATGGGGACACATTCCCTCTACTGTGATAGAACAGTATGGAATTATACCTCTATTAACTTATGATTTTTATAAATCAATATTAAATCAGTAATATAAAAGTTAAAAGGAAACATAAATCATACACTGTGGATTCATTGTTTGCAGTGACTATTAAATGTGGCTGGGACTTGAATAAATTTAAATATAAAATATAAATATCACATCAGGAAGATAACCAGATACATTAATGGAAACTTTAATTATATGCATATAAGGTTTATTAGATATTATTTAGATATGTCAATATTTCTACTTATGTATTGAATATCCATTCTAAATCCATTTAGTTATAAATATTTATGTTTGTATTATTTATTGCCTTGTATGCATAATTTAATTTCATATGCACATGTAGGCTTTGACCTAGATTTTCAGAAAACACCTTGTCTTATTACCTCATAAGGATACTTCCCTAGTTAGAGGTTGTTCTGGCTTCTTTAATGTGAATTACCTCATATGTAATTGGTAATAGAAAAATTATGTCAGTATAGCTTTGGGATTTCATTGATTTGGGGTGTATTTTTCTTTCTCAGGGCATTACAGTTAGGAAGCAATTTGGCAAAAGCTTGCTCACAACTAGAGAAAAAATTCATTTTATTACTTTTTTTCTTTATGGGGAATTAATGGTTTAATTTGACAGTAAAATACAGTAGTTTGTAGATGTGTAACATTTCTCAGTTTTCCACATAGCAATTCAACCCCTACTAGGTCCTCCTCTGCCATCATGCTCCAGGACCTGAACTCTCTCCTCCACCCCAGAGGCTTTTACTTTTATGCAGTACAACAACTTCAATTCAAGTTCTGTTTTGTGTTTTCTTATTTTCAACTTCTTTTTTTATTATTGTTAGTGATTTACTAATTATCAGCAATATTGTGGTATAAAGAGGTACAATTCCCATCACCAGAGTTGCATATCCCATCCCCTCCGTTCGAAGCTTCCTTATTCTTTATCCTTCTGGGAATATGGACCAAAGATCTTTATGTGGTGCAGAAGGTGGGAGATCTGGCTTCTGTAATTCCTTCTCCACTGGACATGGGCATTGACAGGTCCATCCATACCCCCAGCCTGAGAGACAAAACTTCTAGCAAAATATGAAGACTTTAAGAAAAGAGTTGAAATTTCTGGAAGTTTTAGCATAACCCTACCATGGGAAATTATTGAAGAGTTCATTGTTAGTGTTATTTATGCATTTAAAAAGTATATAAATAAAATATTATAAACACACAAAATAAAATAGCTGAAAAACTATAGTCATCATATCACCCTCACTGATATAAGTACTTAAGAGTTTTTTCTTTTGTTTATTATTATTGTCATCATCATCATCATCATCTTTATTTATATATTGGATAGAGACAGCCAGAAATCCAGAGGAAGGAGGAGATAGGGAGACAGACACAAAGATACCTACAGTCCTGCTTCACCACTCACAAAGACAGGGAGAGAAAGAGAAAAAAAACAGAGATACCTGCAGCCCTGTTTCACCAAGATACCTGAAGCCCTGTTTCATCACTCATGAACCTTCCCCTTGCAGGTGAGGACTAGGGACTTGAACCCGGGTCCTTGAACCTGGGTCCCTGAGCAGTGTAACATGTGCACTCAACCAGGTATGCCACCACTTGGCCCCAGTACTGAGAGTTTTATAGCTGCTGTGCTGTCTCTCCTTTTCTTCTCTGGAATCTTTGCCTCTTTCCACCACAAAAAGCTGGCCCCAGAGTGGTGAAGCCCCAATAGCAAAATCAACAACAAATAAGAAACGTCCAAAACTTTGGCTGAAGATTTATCACTGAAGAAAAGCCTTGAGAAATGTTGTTTTTTCTGGCACAGTTTGATGGCTACATCTCATTGAACATACTGCATGGTGATATATAATGATACAGTTATCTGATATCATAGTAACATTGCCACAGTATTCACAGTAGTAGTCAAGGACTAGAAACAGCTTGAGTGCCCAACAACAGATGAATGAATAAAGAAGCTGTGGATATAAGCACAATGGGTAGGGGTTGAGTGGTGGCGCACCTGTTTAACTGTACATATTACAGTGCACAAGGACCTGGGTTCAAGCCCCTAGTTCCCACCTGCAGGGGGAAAGGTTCATGAGTGATGAAACAGGGCTGTAGGTATCTCTGTTTTTTTTCTCTTTCTCTCCCTATCTCCTCCTTCCCTCTAAATTTCTCTCTGTCCTATCAAATAAAATATAGTTTAAATTTAAAGAAAAATAAAAATAAATACAGTGACTAGATTCTGGGAAAGGAGGAAGAGGAGGAGGCTAGAAGAGGCTAGACTTTGGGGTCCTGGTGCATGATGGTGGTGGAAATGGACCTAAGTTGGGAGTGAGAGTGTTTTGTAGATACTTGTTTTGGAGAGAAGAGAAATTTTACCCATGTGTCAACAGCTGAACTGTAAACTACTAACCCACCTCCATAATAAAGTGATTGCAAAAGAAAATAAATTTTAAAAATAAAGACAGTGTTGTATTTGTATAGTGTTATAAAGCAATATTTCTTCAATTAAAAAGTGACTTACAGGGCCAGGCAGTGGGGTACCAGGTTAAGCACAGATACTATCAAGCACAAGGCCCTGGTTTGAGTTCCTGCTCCCAAACTGTAGGAGGCATGCTTCAGAACTTGTGAAGTAGGGCAGCAGGTGTCTCTGTCTCTCTCCCTCTCTATCTTCCACTCCTCTCTTAATTTCTCTTTGTTCTATCCAATAAAATAGAAAAAAGGAAAAGAAAAAATGGCCACTGGGAGTAGTGGATTCATAGTGCCGGCACCAAAGTTTCAGTGCTAACTCTGGTGGGAAAAAAAAAAATTAAAGTGATTTGCCAGAAAGTCAATAATAACAAATTAGACTAAGTCTCTATGATATTACACAGAAAATAAAGAATACTAAATATGCCAAACAGATAAATGTGTCAAATTATCATGGATCTATGAACTAATGCAATAAGCCCATTCAATTTCTGCTCAGCATAAAGAAAAAAAAATTACCTTGGCAAATAAGATTAATTTACTTGAAAATACATTAACTTTAGACATGCTTTTTCATTAACCAGGAGTGAAGGTGAATGTGCTTGTAGGTGACCCACCCAGTAAAACACACACATTACCAGATGTGAGGAGATGGGTTCAAGCCCTGGACCACCAGATAGGAGTGTCTGCAGTGGTAAAGCTTCACTTCACTCCACTTCAGTAGAGCAGCAGTGAAGTGTTCTCTCTCTCTCTCTCTCTCTCTCTCTCCTCTCCCTCCCCCTCCCCCTCCCCCTCCCTCTCCCTCTCCCTCTCCCCTCTCCTTCTCCCTCTCTCTCCCCCCCTCTCTAACTCTACCCAGATGAAGAGTGGGAAAAAAATGGCTACCCCGAGCAGTGGAAAGGTGCACGCACTGAGCCCTACTGATAATCCCAGTAGCAATAAAAAAATGAAAGCCTTACTTTGAAGATTTACCCATTAATTAATTCATTTTATTTTCAATCTTCTTTTATAAAACAGTGGTTGTCAGCACAGTCTCAAGTGTCCCCAAAGCATGTGCCAGCACACTTAACCCACCACAAAAATTGTATACATCCATCTCCTTCCACCACAGGGCATTTATTGTGCTTTCTTGATTAATTCATCTCTACTGCAAGTCTTATTAAAAAATACACGTTCCGGGAGCTGGGCGGTAGCACAATGGGTTAAGCACAAGTGGCGCAAAGGGCAAGGACAGGCTTAAGGATTTGGGTTCCAGCCCCTGGCTCCCACCTGCAGGAGAATCCCTTCACAGGCAGTGAAACAGGTCTGCAGGTGTCTATCTTTCTCTCTCCCTCTCTGTCTTCCCCTCCTCTCTCCATTTATCTCTGTTCTATTTAACAATGACAACAGCTATGACAACAATAATAACTACAACAAAAAACAAGATAACAAGGGCAACAAAAATGGGAAAAATAGCCTCCAGGAGCAGTAGATTTGTAGTGCAGACACTGAGCCCCAACAATAAGCCTGGAGGCAAAAAATAAATAAATAAAAAGATAGTTGACTAGAGCTTTCTTTCTTCCTTTCTTTTCTAGATTATTTGAATTATTGGAGTCCCCAGACAATACTTTCAGCCCACCTTCATGTTATATGTGGGGCTCAGGCAAAAATTAGTAAAGTCATAACCCCAAGAAATATACCTAAAATGACTTCCTAGCTTCTTCCAACATGAAGATCCCAAATCTCATCTGTTATATTTTGACCTTTAGGTTCCTGATTATTAAACAGTTTGTTCTGCTTTATATCTTAATGCTTTTCAGCGATCAAGTTGCAGATGCTACCATGGCGTCAAGCTTACTTATCTGGGGCAGACAACCTCACCAGTGTGTCCTGGAACCCCACCTCACCTTGCCCCACTAGGGAAAGATGAAACAAGCTGAGGGTATGGATGCACCTATGCACACCCATGTCCAGTGGAGAAGTAAGTACAGAAACCAGAACTCCCACCTTCTGTACCTCATAAAAATCTTCGGTCCACACCCCCAGAGGGTTTAAATAATAAGGAAGCTTCCAGTGGAGGGGAGGGGATATGGAACTCTGGTGGTGGGAATTATATGGAATCGTACCACTCTTATCCCACAATCGTGTGGATCACTAATAAAATTTTAAAAACTATTAAATCACTAATAGAAATTAAAAAATAAAATCAAATCTATATGATCTAGGTTATTTTGTTGCTACCCAGCTTGTTGCTAGGGCTGCCTACTCTCATGATCTTCCACTTTCCAGTAGGCATTTTTTTCTTTCTGTTTTTGCTAGCGGGTAAGAAACAGAGAGAGACGGAAAGCAATGGAGGAGAGGAGAAACACCTGCTCCACCACTCCTACAGTTCCCCAGCTGCAGATGGGAACTGTGGATTGGAACTCAGTTCTTCCTGCACAGTGAATTGTGTGCTCTCCTGGGTGAGCCACCACCCAAACCCTGACATAGCTCTTAACAACCGTGTCTTTCAAATTGCATTGCAACGACAACAACAAAAAATTGTAGTGAGGCAAGAATCTTAATAGCTCACCCGAATAACAAGGAGAAAATAATACAGGGAACCCACACCTGCAATTTTGCTTTCTATTTGCAGGCTTGATGCCATATAATTATGTACTATATTAATTATCTTAGTGAGTACTTATTGTTTGCAACTAATATTAACATGTATAATGCATCCAGATGAGGGAGCTGCTTTCAACAATTACTTATAATTCAAATATGTGGGAGAAATGATCTTATATGCAGTAGTCTGATAGATTTGCAAGCAGAGAAAAATAAGCTTGCTAAGAAATAACAATAAGCAGTAACATCTGATTCTTATATATATTATTAAGTACCATTAGGTCAAAAACAGGTTAATTTTTATTTCATAAAGAAAATTAATATAATATACAGTAAGTAGCATTACTATAAATTTATCAGAAGAGATGAACATAAAATACAATGAAATTAATATAAAAACTATAAGCTAGTACAATTAGTGACTGAAAATTATCAAGTCCCCTCAATACTGGTATTCATGTGACATATTAAATATTCAGCCATAAAATTAAACTAATGATCTTTATGTTCCCTCCAAACTTGAGACTCTACCTTTCTCTGCTCTGATAAGACAAAAATCCAGTATAATGAAGTCTAAACTTTTATCATTTTTTCACTAAGTACTTCGTATTATGAAATTATACACACATGCATCTTCACGTACCTATCACAGATACAATAGTATTTAATATATTACCAAAGACAAAAATAATCATTCCATTGACTCTTTAGTATCATTATTATTAACCTTTGTATGATAGGTTCTAAATGCAGATGCTATAGGAGTTATGTTGAATTTCTAACAATATTATGATTAATAAAAGTCTGTATTATATATTTTTGGCCACATAGCCTGATTCTTAGAACAGCTCTGCAAAGTTCTGAGTTAACAAATATGAATTTTCTCTTATTGATTCTATAATAAAAATAATAAGAAGTAAAAAAACTAAAACATAAGAAATGGACCAGCAGGTCAATTTCATGCCTTACAGTACCTGAAGCCTTGGGTTCTAACCCTTGTACCACAGGGAGCACCCTGGAGAGCACCAAGGAAATCCATGGATAATAATACAGTGACACTTTCTTTTGTGGTTCCTCTCCTTCACTTTGTTCTCTCTCTCTCTCTCTCTATCTATCTCTCTATCTCTCTCTCTTTCCATATGATATACACATATAAAAAGATTAACCGACATCTAACCCACTTATTTAAAGGTCAGTGTTGTTACTGAAGGCAAGACAGTTTATAGGATATTACAGAATATAATAGGTCAGGACAATTGCTCATACTCTTGTGTGAGGCAATGGGTTTATTCTCAGACACTAAATAAAGATGATGCTGGAGGTGGTGGTTGTGGTGGTAATGACAGTGATTCTCTTAGAAAAAAATATAGTAGAAATCTCTTCCTTTGAGATTTGGGCCACTTCTTCATGACACTTTGACATTACATCTATCCCCAACCACTGTGCCTGCTCCTCTGTCACATATCCCCAAAATTAATTACATTATTCTGATTCTTCACTTATGGGAACCAAAGCGCTACTCTCACTTTGCCATACTGCTTTCCAATGCCTTCTTTTTCACTTCCTGTTTATTTTTCTATATTGATATGTGCAAGCTCATGACTGTAGATGTAGTTTTATTGAAGTATGGCCTAATTAAACTGCCCCATACCTTACATCTTCCAAAAATGTTCTTGTCACTACAATTTTATTTATTTATTTATTATTTATAAAAAGGAAACACTGTCAAAACCATAGGATAAGAGGGGTACAACTCCACACAATTCCCACCACCAGAACTCCATATCCTATCCCCTCCCTTGATAGCTTTCCTATTATTTAACCCTCTGGGAGTATGGATCCAAGGTCATTATGGGGTGCAGAAGGTGGAAGGTCTGGCTTCTGTAATTGCTTCCCCATTGAACATAGACATAGACAGGTGGATCCCATACTCCCAGCCTGCCTCTCTCTTTCCCTAGTGGGGCAGGGTTCTGGGGAATTAGAGCTCCAGGATACAATGGTGCAGTTGTCTCTCCAGGGAAATCTGGTTGGCATCATGCTAGCATCTGGAACCTGGTGGCTGAAATGAGAGTTAACATATAAAGCCAAACAAGTTGTTGACTAATCATGAACCTCCAGGCTGGAGTAGTGCAGATGAAGAGTTGGGGGGGGGGGGGTCTCCGTTCTGTAGATAGCTAGTAGGCATATTTTAGTTATGTCCCAAAGGGCCTGTGGCTATACTAGTTTTTTTCTTTTTCTTTTTTTTTTTTTTTTCCTGAGCCTGTCTGGGGAGATGATGTCATGGCTGGAAAAAGGACCAGAAAGCTGGATCAGGGAAGAGAATAGCTCCCAAATATGGGAAAGGTATATAAATATTGTTGACTGTAAACCCCACTGATTTGATTTGGTCTGGGGCCCATATTCAGCTTAGGAGCCTATTTGACTCTGCATCCCTGTAGATCTGAGCTCAAATTCTGTGGTCATGAGTAGGAATATTCCAAGTTGCCCCACTTTCAGGACCCATCTTCCTCAGGTGGAACATGGAGTATGTTGTCCAGACCAAAATAAATTAAAGAGGCTAGGTTGTAGCTCACCTGCTTAAGGGTACATGGTACTAAGCACAAGGACACACACAAGGACCCATGTTTGAGGTACCCCCCCCTTGCAGGGGGGATGCTTCTCAAGCAGTGAAGCAGTGCTGCAACTTATTATATTAAAACAAATATTAAGGGGGCCAAGTAATGGTGCACCTGGTTGAGCACACATGGCCGGTGTGCCGCTATTTTCCATTGCTGGGGAGCCAGATACAACCCGAACTGCCCCTGCGGCTACAGACAGACTATGACCCACATAGTCAACGACTGCCACCTCTCCAGATTCAAAGGAGGTCTCGAAACTTTACATCAGGCTCAACCTGACGCTGTTGACTGGCTACTGAAGAAGGGCAAACGCTAGAAGAAGAAGTGTTATCTCTGGGGTTAGTTGCCAACACTACAACTCCACAGCTCCTGGTGGCCATTTTTTTCCATTTTATTGGATTAGACAGTGAGAAATTGAGAGGATAGGGGTCATAGAGAGAGAGAGAGAGGGAAAAAGAGACACCTACAGACCTGTTTCACCACTTATAAAATGTCCCCACTGGAGGTGGGGAGCTGAGGGCTCAAACTTCACAAAGGTCCTTGCATTTAGTACTGTGTGTGCTTAACCAGGTGCATAACCACCTGGCCCCCTAAAGCTGTTATTTTCCATAGTGCATTGAGTCCTTTCTCCCTGTCCATGTATGTGTATATGTGCATGTGTATACATAAATAATAAATCTGATCACTTTTAGGATAGTTTAGCACTTGGACACTTGGATTCTATAGTCATAGAGTCTGTGATGGTTTCTCTTTGAGAAGACATATACTCTCCACCCTGAGATTTCTTTCTTACTGGAGAGACTCTGGCATAAAATGGGGAGTGTGTTTACCTCTGCTCCTGGATTTTCTTTTTAAAGGCTGCCTGCTCAGAGACAGATACATTACACTCTGGGAAACTGTTAAGGATTTCTGATGAATAGACTCCTAATTGTCAATGTGAAATTTCTACAGTAAGGAGATGGAGGTGGGGGTGGGGTGGGAGGGATGAGTATTCAGAAGCAATATTCCAGTCTTTAGGTAGATAATTAGTCAACAATTTGTTCGGCTTTATATGTTAACTCTTTTTTCAGCCAGGTTCCAGATGCTACCATGATGCCAACCAGATTTCCCTGGACAGATGACCCCACTAATGTGTCCTGGAGCAACTTCCCCAGAACCCTGCCCCACTAGGGAAAGAGAGAAACAGGCTGGGAGTATGGGTCAACCTGTCAAGGCCCATGTTCAGTGGGGAAGCAATTACAGAAGCCAGACCTTCCACCTTCTGCATCCCACAATGACGTTGGGTCCACACTCCCAGAGGGTTAAAGATAGGAAAGCTATGGGGGGGGGGGGGATGGGATAAGGAGTTATGGTGGTGGGAATTGTATGGAGTACCCCTCTTATCCTATGGTTTTTGACACTGTTTCCTTTTTATAAAGAAAATTTAGAAGAAGAAGAAGAAGAAGAAGAAGAAGAAGAAGAAGAAGAAGAAGAAGAAGAAGAAGAAGAAGAAGAAGAAGAAGAAGAAGAAGAAGAAAAGGACCAGGAGGAGGAGGAGGAGGAGGAGGAGGAGTAGGAGGAGGAGGAGGAGGAAGAGCTAACAGGAAGCCAGCTCTCAACACCCTCCCCAGAACCACAAGTTCTCATGGTATCAGCAGTCCCACTGAGAGCCAGTCTTCTACCTCCTGACTCTTTCTTACCTGGTTGAGATTCACAAGAGAAAGACAGAGATGCCATAAATATAGTGTCCTTCCAGAATTGCAACACGCTATAAAATTAGCCCAGTGATCACTGACACTTTCATTCTGAATTACATACTATGCTCAAGGTTCCCCAGGAAACATTCTGAAATCTGCCTGCCTGACAATTTTTTTTTTAAACTAGGAAATGCACTGAGAATACCTGTGGGCTAGTGAAAGGAGGGGAAATGAACAGAGAAAGTGATTTTCATTTCCAAGAAGGGTGTTTTGCTAGGCTAGCAGAATTGGACCCCTTTGAAGCAAAAGGGCTGCTGGAATTTTATCTTCATGTAGAGTAAAAGTTGGACCTGAAAATAGGTTGTTTCTAAGGAAGGAGTATAAGGTACAAATTAACAGTCCTGAAACAATTCCTAGAACGAATTTAACTATGCTCCCTGAGCAGGTCACACTGGAGAAAGCTGGGGAAGTGGAACAGTCCAAAAGAAAAGGATCTAGATGACATACTGCCATAGCAACTATATGTGTTGGCACAGACATGGACACTGGTCACACTGATATCATCCAAGTAAGCAATCATGATGCTTTCCAAAATGACTAGCTTCTATCTCAAAATATTATATTATTCATAACATTCATGTAATAATGATAGTGTGAGCCTATGTACTGATATTGGCCATGGTCAAATACACCCAGAAATAAATTCACTAAGCTTAGAATGGAAGCATAAATTCTGAAAATGCACATTTTACCTGGTAATTACATTCCTGGAAGTCTGTTCAAGAGAACATATTGCCACTTATGTAGATATTTACCTTTCACTGAAGATTTAAATAATAATAATAAATAAGTTATATATGGGGGCTGGGAAGTGGCTTACCCAGCTAAGTACACAAAGTACTAAGTGCAAGAATTCGCTCAAGACATGGATTTGAGTCCCCCCCACTACCTATCTGCAGGGGGGGAGGGGGGCTCTTCACAAGTGATGATGCAGATCTGCAGGTGTGTCTGTCATTCTCTCTCCTTTACTATCTCCATCTGCTCTCTCAATTTCTCTCTGCTCTGCCCAATAAAATGGAAAAACTGGCCACCAGGAGCAGTGAATTCATAGTGCTGGCACAGAACCCCAGCAATAACCATAAAGGCAAAGGAGGAAGAGGGGGAAGAGGAGGAAGATTAACAATAAGAAGAAGAAGAAACAATATATGAAGACATTACAACAGAAAGCATAGAAATTCTATCTTAACTATTTTCTCTCACCACTAATCTTTCTCTACCCTCAAGAACTTTCCAATTAAGAAAATCTTCACCCCAATTAATAAACTGTACAAATCAGGATCCATTAGTGATTAACTTAATCCAGCTTCCCTTTGTGCATATCATACTTCACAATAAAGTGTCTTTGTTTCCTTCTTCTGTCTTCCCAGCTCAAATTAACCTCCTTTCTGCTACCTGACCATATGTTGTTTAAAAGGAGTAAGAATAATCATTCTTACTTACATTAACATATTAAAAGTTTATTTTTCATCAATATAAGGCTTACCCTACTGAGAAAGAAACAAATCTATGTCATCCCTTAATTCTAAATATAGAATTAAATTTTTATCTTTTGTAATTTCCTCCATCAATTTTCACAATATTTTCAAAAAAACTAAATACTAACAGGGGATATATAAAAAAATAATAAAATAAATTTCATATTGGAAATATTGCCAAGTACAAATCAATAGCGAATCTCAAGAAAACATCTTTAATAGAGTGATGTTAGTCAACATGGGATTAATAGTTTGTCTCCAGTTTTTCCAAGTACCTGTATCATAAACAAGATATGTGCTGATACAAAATGGCTCCTATTGACTGTTAACCATGAAAAGAGTCACTGGGAGTGGTCCAGGAGATGGCACAAAACACTGGATTCTCAAGCATAAGGTCCCAAGTTTAATTCCTGGCAGCACATGTACCAGAGTGATGTATGGTTCTTTCTCTCTCCTCCCATCTTTCAAATAAATAAGTAAATAAATAAATAAAACCTTTTATTAAGAAAAAAGTCATTGGGCTGAGGGGCCAAGTGGTGGCACACCTGGTTGAGCACACATATTGCAATGAGCAAGGGTTCAGGTTTGCACTGACAACCCTGCCCTCTCCCCACCTGCAGTGGGAAAGTTGTAGGAACAGTGAAGTGTAGCTGGTGTCTCTCTGTCTCTCTCCCTCTCTACCACACCATTCCCTCTCAATTTCTGGTTGTCTCCATCCAATAAATAAATAAAGATAACAACAGAAAAAGAAAGATATTAAAATAAGACTCATTGGGCTGACTTCTTTTTTCTACACTCCAAAACAGAATCTTGTTCCATACTCCCAGAGGACAGGAATGATAGAGGAAAAATAGGGCTCTGGACCCCATTTCACCAAGACTCAAAACATTTGTTGCTAAGAATTTTTGTATTTGTCTTTATACCAGCACTGAGAGGGAAGAGAATCTAAAAAACACCAGATAAATACTTACTTACTTGCAATTGAAGCATCCTTGGCCTATAGCATTTCGTGCACTTCGGGACACTCAATTTTATCTTATCTGATTTTATTGGTTATTTGTTATTTATTATATAGAGACAGAACTAGGATAGGACAGACAGAAAGAAAGAAAGGAAGAGAGATATCTGCAACACCTTCTCACTGCTAGTGAAGCTTCCCCCCTGCAGGTAGGGACTGGGGATTTGAACCTTAGTCTTTGCACACTGCAATGTGTACACTCAAACAGGTATGCCACCAATGGGCCCAACAGATTTTACAAACATTTATCTCTATTTCTATGTCAAACCAGCTGTGTGGCCCAGAGACCTAGAAATACTAAGTGGTAGATTGGCTGTTTTCCCTCCTTTTTTTTTTCTTTTTTTTCTTCTTCTGCCTAAAGTCTCTGAACACTGAGCAGCACTCAAAACTATTTGACCTTGGAAAACAGTGATAAGGTCAAGCTCACAGGAATGTTCTGTCATTATCACGACTTGGGTTCATACCAGCATCTTTGATCATAAACAACATTTATTCTGGTGTCACACAGCAACCGAAATCTTCTAGTCATCTTCCAAAGACAGATGTGATCTACTCCTTCCTTTTTTTTTTTTTTATTGGATATGACAGAGAGAAATTGAGAGAAGAGGGCAAGATAGAGAGGAAGAGAGAAGAACAGACACTTACAGACCTGCTTCACCACTTGTGAAGTGACTTCCCCTGCAGGTGGGTAGCAGGGGGCTTGAACCAGGATACTTAGATGGGTCCTTATGCTTCCTGCTATGTGTGCTTTATCTGGTGCACCACCACCATCCTTCCCTCTGTTCTCAAGATATACCCTTAATCTGTGACACAAGTTCCTTGGTTTTTGCTTTTATCTCCAGATCCTTAGAAACAGGATCCTAGTGTCATTCATCTTTTATTATTATTATTATTATTATTATTATTAATTCTAAAATTGGATATATGTTGTTACAAATTTGCTATTAAAAATACCGTGAAGTTAGAATAAACAGAACATTATAGGGAAGATACCCACTTGCAAAGATCCTATTTCCTAAAAGGTATTAAATGTTGAACAAAGCTCTGATAAAATGTATAACACCTACAAGTCAATGTGATCTGTGTTCTGTGATCAGAACATAATTTCATATATGTTTAACCAGGGTAATGAATTTTAATACCATCTGACAGGCCCAAGTTTATGCAACTCATGAACCCAATGACTCTCTGAGGATAAGCTGAAGTTTCTCATTTTTTTCAAGAAAAACAGAAAACTAATGAACAAGCTTAATTAAATGGCAACAAGCAAGAACAAATCAGAGATTGTATTTAAATCAACATAAGAAGAAAACCCGGTTTCTATTTATAAACTAGAAAGAAATGATACTTAAAATGAACCAACCCTGTATTCATTTGAAACCACAACAGATAAAAATATTGTCTGGTTTTTTAAATGTCAAGTTCAAGATAAAATGCATAATTTAAAAACTTTAATCAAGCTAAGTGTTTGAGGAACTATATTAAAAACAGTTTAAATAACAAAATAAAATTCAGATTAGTTTTCAGTAAAATTATTTTAAGATATATGTGGAAGCTGTCTGAACATAATAGAATTTTAGAAATTAATGTACATCATCCTAAAGCTAGATAATTAAGCAGGTTTTAAATGTTGTTGTGTGGAACTATTTTATCCAAGTATTTTCAAGTCTTACCTGCAAAAGAGTTGTTCGGTGGAGCTTTAGTGCCCCCTTCTGGTGAATTTTAGCAAAGCACCCGGAACAATAATCTTCTCCACATTCAAAGCATACCTTCAGAAAGATAGAACAAAGGATGAAACTTGTACTAGATATGATCCTCCTGTAGCAAAACTGAGGAGTCTCCAGGGTTGGGCAGAAGGTAGGATAGGTGTTGAGAGGACTTCCTTAGTTGGTGGTGAAAGAGGTACAGAAACCTACCAGAGAAAGAAAGAAATTATATGATTCACTCAGTAGAGCACATGTGCAATGAAGCTTTACAAGTGGTAATGTAGTGCTTCAGGTGTCTTTCCTTCTCTCTTTCTCTGTTTCTGTCTCTCACTCTTAATCAAGGAAAAGAAGGAAAATGGTTGCCACTAGTAGAGGAATTGTCATGCAGGCACTGAACTTCAGTGCTAATGGTGGTGGGGATAAAAAAAAAAAAAAAGGAAGGAGAGGGAAGAAGGAAGGAAAGGAGGAAGGAAGGAAGGGAGACAAAGGGAGAAAAGAAATAACCATGTGACAACTGTCTTACAAATCATTATTTCCTAATAAAATGACTTGACAAAAAAAAAGTTTATAAAACCAAATACATAAATAAAGTCCTAACATCTGTGATGGTACTAAGTAAGACTGAAAGAAAGGGGAGGGGGAGGAATTTCAACTTTCGAGTGAAATTAGTACTGTTCACTGTTGTATAAATATGAGCAAAGGAAGCACAAATGGAGAAAATCCCTCATTTTCTTGAGTTTATCCTGTTCTCGGTGGTGGATGACAACTGACTCTAGAAAGAAATGAATGGTGGTGGTCCAGGAGGTGGTGCAGTGGATAAGGCATTGAACTTATCCACTTATATGGACTTATGGACTTATCTTGAGTTCAATCCCCGGCAGCACATGTACCAGAGTGATGTCTGGTTCTTTCTCTCTCCTATCATTTCTCATGAATAAATAAATAAAATCTTTAAAAAATAATACAAAGAAATGAAGGGTGAGGTGTGTAAATGGTATGGTGAGAGCTGAGCTAAGAAGTGTTTTGGTACTTTAAATATATATTCATGTGGCCCAGTAGATGGTGCAGTGGGTAAAGCATTGGACTCTCAAGCCAGAGGTCCCAAGTTCAGCACCAAGAATCCCATATGCCAGAGTGGTGCTTTGACCCTCTTTCTCTTTCCCGATGTTTCTCTCAGTAATAAATAAGTAATAGAAGTTTCAAAAAATAAAATAACAGAGAAGAAATCACAAGGGCTTGAAGATAGGGATCATCAGATCCCTGTCACATTCCTTTTGACTTTATTTTGTTTCCTCTCACCTTAAAGTACCCACCACCCTTTTGCCTCTCCCTCTGTCACCTTATCAGGAGCTGGGACAGACTCAAAAGAAGATGATCAAGCTCTCTGACTTGCACTAGCGAATGGCAGACTGAAACACACAGCACAGAGCTGTTTTCCTGCATGTTAAGGTGCATGGGAGTAACCAGGTCTGGTTCAGCCACCTGGGAGGTAATCTGAGATGCCCCCTCCCAATGGATGCCCACTCACTGTGAGTACAAGGCACACAGGGGCATGTAAGGGATGGAGGAAGTAAAAACAGCTCTTACTAAAAACCCAGGAGCTGGTGGCAAAATAGATAATCTTAATAGTGTGCGGCTTAGCGAAGCATATGACCCAGGTTCAAGTCCAGGCCCCACTATGCTTTAGTCTCAGTCTCTCTCTCTCTCTCTCTCTCTCTCTCAATCTTCTCCCTCCCTCCCTCCCTCCCTCCCCTCCCCCCCACCCCTCCAAGAAAGAAAAGTAAGAAATGTCCATCCTAGTCAGAGTAAAAGAGTAAATGACTTGTACCTCTTAGCTGGGAAATGGTGAGAGTGTGTAGTGACCAAAAACTCACTTGCTTTAAAACTATTGTGTATAGAAACTAGAATTTAGGACTGAAACATTTTGAAGGGATTTCACCAAGATTTTAAGAAGGAATGTTCTGTTTGTTTGTTTCTTTGTTTGTTTGTGTGTTTTTTTTCCCCAGAGCACTGGTCAGCTCTGGTTTACTGTGATGCTGGGGACTGAAGCTTAGGCTTTCTGGTGCCTCAGGCAAGGAAGTCTTTTTGCATAACCATTATGCTACCCCCCACCCCCATCCCAGGAATGTTCTTTTGATATGCAAACAGTTCTATGATCCTTGTCAGAGCAAAATAAGTACTTCATTTAAAAATCCAAACTAGGCAGGCTACAGATTTTACTGGTTTTGCTAAATGCTGAGGCTATCTTTATTTTGCTCAGCTTCCATCAATCTACATGGCTATACAGACTGGATGACTTTCCAGTAACCCATTTGTTTTCTTTAATTTATTTATTGGGGAATCGATTGTTTACCGTTAAAAGTAAAACACAGTAGTTTGTACATGCATAACATTTTCTAGTTTTCCACATAACAATTCAACTCCCACTAGGTCCTTCTCTGTCATCATGTTCCAGGACCTGAACCCCCCACACACACACTGCCCCAGCCCCCTGAGTCTTTTACTTTGGTGCAATACATCAACTTCAGTCCAACTTTTACTTAGTGTTTTCACTTCTGATCTTGTTTTTCAACTTCTGTCTATGAGTGAGATCATCCTATATTCATCTTTTTGTTTGTGACTTATTTCATCCTTTCTTTTTTTTTTTTTTTACATTCGACAGTGAATACAATAGTTTGTACATGCATAACATCTCCCAATTTTCCATATACCAATACAACTCCCACTAAGGTCCTCTGACATCCTTTTTGAACCTGTATTCTATTTCATCCTTTCTTAAGGCCTCATTTGAGAATATTGTGCACAGATGGTTAGATTTAAGAACAATTGTTATGATAGGCCAGCAGACTAGCTCACCTGGAAAGTGCACTTGTTTACCATGTACAAGGTTCAGGTTTCAGACCTTTCCCCACTACACTGGAAGAAGCTTTCATATCGTGGGATCTATTACTGGATAGAGACAGACAGAAATTGAGAGGTCAGAGAGATATTGAGAGGGAAAGAGAGAGAGAGATACCTGTAGCCCTGCTTCATGACTCGTGAAGCTTTTCCCCTGCAGGTGGGGACCAAGGGCTTGAACCTGGGTCCTTGTACACTGTAATGTAAGCACTTAACCAGATGTACCACCACCTTCCCCCCTTTGTCTCTCTCTCCCTCTCTCTCCCTCTCCCTCTCCCTCCTCCCCCCCCCATATATATCCAAAAATTCTCCATGGAGCAGTGAAACCCCACTGACTATAAGGAGAGACAGAAACACGGGGAGACAGCTAACATTCTGAGGACTTGAATCTCAACTTTATCTGTTAATGATGATTAATTATGTGACTTTTAGCAAATGACTTAATTCCTCTGTATTTCTGAGTTCTTATTTGTTAGAAGGAATAATAAGAATAAAAGTCTACATATTAAAGTTTTTTGAAGATAATGGGAATTAATGCATATCAAGTATTTATCATTGTGCCTGGTATACATACAGTAGATTATATATACATATATATATGTATATATATAGTGCGTGGGAGGGGTTTTGTTGGCTTGCTTGCTTCTTCCTAACCCCCCCTTCTTTGTCCTTCTTATTGCTGGGGTTCAGAGTCTGAACAAAAACTCCATTGCTTCTGGTGGCTAGTCCCTCTACTGATAAAGACAGAGAAAAAGATAGAGAGAGACAGAACAAAAGAAAGACACCTGTAGTACTGCTCTACCACACATGAAGCTTCTCTCCATAGGTGGGTTCTAGGGACTTGAACTCATGTTCTTGCACAAGGTAATTGCTGTGTGTGCTCTTGCAAATGCACCACCACTCAGTCCCTCAATTCCTTATTTTCTTAAGATCTAAGTTTGAATATTTGCATCTTCTAATTGCAAAAAAAGGGGAAAAAATCTTTAATTTTACAAAACTTCCTATTAAAAAAATCTACAACTTCTTTCCACAGAATGAACAGTGAATGGGATAGCCTAATATTACATGCTAATTTAACTTTAACTAAAGCTCAAATAGTTACTGAGACTTGGCACAAGGGATCCCACCTTGATCAAGTTATAAAAGAGATTTACTGAAGCAGCACATGAATATTCCATCATTTTAGAAGCACTAGTGGTAGGATGGAGTCCTTAACAATATTTCCAGTACATTCCTACCAGTTAAACAAACTGCCTGAGATTTTCTAGTTGGTGGCCATTTTAACCCAATTCTAAGCCACATGTGCTGGTATAATAAAACCTGTAAACTTACTTTGCACCTCAGCTTTGATCTTTCAGGGTACTGTGTATGCTTGGATACTTTTCAAAAAAAAAAATGTCTGCTTGTTAAATACTTGGGTTAAAGTGTGTATGTGGAGACTTAATTTTTTAATCTCTATATTACAATGAAAAAGTAGTGCTTTGTCTGTGAGGTAGTCATTATCAGTGTTTATGAGAAACCCACTAAAATATGAGCAAAACATACAAAACTAGAAATTATATACCACACATTAAAATATTTATACTAGCACTACAATACAGTCATATATAATGTATATTTGAAATTATAGGGGTTTTTTTTTCTTTTTTTTTTTTTTTAATGAGGCCTTGTGCATACCCAGTTTCACTGCTTTTGGACCACTTTTACAATTTATCTATGGAGACAGAGAAAGTAAAAGAAAAGAGAATAGTGAGAACAGAAACTATAGTTTCTCCTGTTGCCATGTCATCTTCTATGTGGTGCCAGGATCACACACATGACCTGGGCAGTGAGCTAGCTCTTCAGCCTTCACATCCCAGTTTTCAAACTGATGCTGCACTTGAAATGATGGATTCAGAACATGATTTTTTTCTTTTATTTTTACTAGTGATTTAATATTGATTTACAAACTTGTAAGGTAATAGGGGTATAATTCCATATAATTCTATGTCCCTATCCTCTCCATAGATCAAAAAAAAAAAAAAACAGTTTTTACCTCATACATTTAAATATTAGGAGAAATATATATGACATTCACATAAATGGCCATAGCAAACTTAAATATAATAAACTAAAATGAAAATAATCAGAAAGTCAGAAGGTATTCAACATAGGAATTAATTCTAATACAATCTATGTAATAAAATAGTACAAAGGAATGCAAAAAACAAATAAAAGTAACAGTAAGAATCTTCACATGGGGAACTGAGCACTCCCATTAATTGCACATAGTACTAAGCACAAGGACCTGTGCAAGGACCCAGGTCTGAGCTCCCACTTCCCATCAGCAGGGAGGGCGCTTCACAAGTTTTGAAGTAGATCTGCGAGTGTCTCTTTTTCTCTCCTCCTCTCTTATCTCCCCCTCCCCTCTCAATGCCTCTCTGCCCTATCCAATAAAATGAAAAAAATGGCTATGGCTGCCAATAGCAGTGGATTTGTAGCACTGAGCCCCAGTGATAAACCTGGAGGCAAGAAAGAAAAAAAGAAAGAAAGAAAGGAAGAAAGAAAGAAAACAAAAGAGGATCTTCACATAAAACAAAAGAAGCTTTACAAATGAAATATCTACTATACAATTCTATCTACATAAGGTTAAAAAAAATAGACAACACTGTAAATACAGTGCCCCAAATCAGATCAGCCCTTGTCTCTCAGGTGGAGATTAACAGGCAAAGCCACAAGAGAACCTTCTGGGCTTCTCTATCATCTTGGCACAGGGTGTGTTCACTTATCAACAGGCATCAAACAGTGCTTCTTCAATCCATTGCACACCAAGTGATAGTTCAACCTGGAGAGACTGTGAGAGACTGTGATGACAGTAAGCCCAGATAATTCTTCAAAAGCTTCACACCAATGGCACCAAGGAAAATACTGGCCTCAGAGAAAAGCCTATCATAGGCTTTGTTTAGTTTTTTGATGTATGCTTTGGTTATTGCATTTTTATTATCCTATACACAGACAGAGAGGTAGAAAGAAAGAGACCACAGCACCAAAACTTCCTTCAATGGGGTGGGAACCAGACTGGAACGTGGGTCTCACACAAGCTACAAAGCAGCTCACTAGCCAAGTGAGCTATATTGCCCAATCTTGTTTGGTTTTAAATGGGAACGTGCAGCATATGTGTGTGCTGACAGGCATGAGCCAAGGGAGAAAGAATACGTATTAAGTGATGCTCTTAATATCAGGTGTAAGAGGGGTCCAGTGGTGAGTGCACATGTTACTAGGCACAAGGATCTAGTAACAAGCCCCTGCTCCCCATCTGCAAGGGGGGAAGCTTCACTAGATGTGAAGCAGAGCTGAAGGTATCTCTCTTTTGATCTCCCTTTCTAGCTACCCCAATGCTCTCAATTTTTTACTGTTTTTTATTTTATTTTATTTTATTCATTTTTAACTTTTTGCTTCTTCTCTCTCTATTGGACATTTTTGTGGGTGCTACACAGGTCTAAAAGTTACACAGTTAAATAATTATTTTAAAAACTAACCAGAGCCAAGGCCCTTGTCCTGAAGGGCAGTGGGCTGGGAGTCTTCTTCCAACATCACCAAAACCCAAAGGGCGGGGAAGGGGGGCTAGGCTCAGCTCCTTGGGGGTCCCCCTCAGTGGAGGGGGCTTTGGTGACTTCATCAGGGGGTCACTCTCTCTATCAAATAAATTAGAAAGGAAAAATGACCACCAGGAGTGATTTATAACACTGAGTCCCAGTGATAACCCTGATGGCAATAAAAATAATTTTCCCCTCCCCAGATATATAGCTATATATTATTATATATACATGCTTATATAAATATATATAATTATATAAATGCATATATATTATTTTGTCAGAAAAGTTACATTATTCTATGTTCTTCTATGCAAAAATGCCATGACTTTCCCAACAACCTAATACACACATACAATCAAGATCACCCTCTTTAGCAAGGAGAAGGTTACAATGGCCTAATGGGAAGAGAGGCATAAGACTCTTGAGTGAAGCCTTGGCTAAGTTCTTATGACAAGGTACTTACTAGTAGAGCAGCTTTGTTCTCACACTGGCCACAAACCTTCCCTTTCCTCATGGGTTTTTTACTTTCAGAAGGGTTCACCATTCTATAATTAAGATGTTGCTTCACTGGTTCTGAAAAGGAGGGGGAAAAAAAGTCCCAACAATCACTCTGAACTCTGATAAAAGTAATGAACATGTGTCCATGTCTAAATTCTCAAAGGCTATTTCAGTATCAGTGGCCTGATAGGAATTGGCATAGAAACTGTAGCCATATGTCAACCACTATACTGTAAACTCCCAATAAAGTTAAAAAAAAAAAATGATGTGACCAAGTCTAATCTCAGTAGACTGGGAATTCCACCGGTGTCTTCCTATCCTTTGAGACTAGAAGGCCACACATACTAATCTATATTCTCTGCTTAAAACATACTTGATCTGAACACATAAAATTACAGGGCATTAAAAACAAAGCATTAAATCTATGCTTTTGGGATCAGGCATGGCGAACCTGGTTGAGTGTACATATTGCCATGCACAAGGACCCAAGTTCAAGCCCCTGGTCCCCACCTAAAGGTATCACTAGTGCTAGAGAAGTGCTGCAAATCTCTCTCTCTTTCTCTTCCTGTATCTCTCTCTCTCACACACACACACACACAGACACACACACACACACACACCCTGGTGACAATAAAATATATAAATATATACACACCTACTATGCTCTCCATGGAGTACCTGAGTCATTCTTTGCCATCTAATGAAACAGAAGCCTACACCGAACAATTTCTAACCATTTACTATATTTTAGAAACATGTTCTACCACATTATCTTAGTCATTCAAATTAAATGATCCCATTATTTCTTTTGGAAACATCATGCATTCAGATTGATCTTTGGTTTTTGAAAACCATTTAGACAGACAGCCACTAATTGACATATTTTAATTCCCTCAAGTGAAATTTCAATTGTAATTGCTTATTGCCAAGTTTTCTTCCTATTTGACAGATTATATTGAAAAAATAATAAATTTAAGGAACTGTGCTATGAATGTATTCAATTTAAAAATGGCTGTAATTGGGGGTCCAGCAGTTGCGCAGCAGGTTAAGCACGTGGCGCAAAGCACAAAGACCCGTGTAGGGATCCTGGTAAAATCCCCAGGCTCCCCACCTGCAGGGGAGTCGCTTCACAGATGGTGAAGCAGGTCTGCAGGTGTTTATCTTTCTCTCCCCTCTCTGTCTTCCCCTCCTCTCTCCATCTCTGTCCTATCCAACAATGAACGACAGCAACAATAACAATAATAACCACAACAAGGCTACCACAAAGGCAACAAAAGGCAGAAAAATGGAGTAGTAAATTCATGGTGCAGGCACTGAGCCCCAGCAATAACCCTGGAGGCAAAAAAAAAAGAAAACTAAATACAATGAATATCAAAATATTTATTATTTAGATATTTTGAATGTTATATATTGTATATAGAATGAACAGTTACTAAAGCACATTAATTTTCTTGATAATTTTTAATTGTCTCTTCAACATAAGGTAATACAATTTCAGTTTACCTTGACGCTGTTCTTTCAGTAATTTTAATTTCACTTTTCCAGTAGAGAGCTATGTGAAGGAATAAATAGTGTTAGGCAAGCATTCTCTTATTTAAAGCAAGTTGCCATTACTAGCTAAAGTACTGAAACACTGTAAACATTTTAGGGAATCTTGAATATAGCAAAGTTATTTTAAAAGGGCAGCAAAATTAATTGGGGAAACTGCTAACGTATATACAGAATGTTCAACTAAGAGAAAGTCTAAACAAATTTTTGGAGCCATAATATATAGTTTTGATTTATTTTATTTATCAGGCTACTGGGTAGTGAACCCAGGACCTTATGCCTGCAGTATACCTTTGAGCAGACTTCAGATCCATTTATTATTATTGTTGTTGTTGTTATTGTTATTATTATTTCATCTTTCAGAGAAGAGAGACAGGAGGTGGTGGGGTGGGGTGAGAGCAAGATAAGAGGGGAAGGGAAGGAGTGAGAGGGGAGGAAGAGTAAAATGTGAGAAGGGGAGTGAAGGGAAGAGGGAGGGAGGGGTGGAGAGGGGAGGGGACACCACAATAGATTCCACCCAAAGAGTTCTTCCAATGTGGTTCTGTGGTGTGAATAGCAAGCAAGTTTACATGCTGAGCTATCTCCCAACAGCTTAGCCCAGTTCAAAAGAAATGCCATGTATTATTAAGAAAACACAAAAGTCATTATACATCATCAATTATTTTCAGTAAAGACAAATGTTCAGATATTGTAAAGATTTGATAATTTCTCTCTCAGTTCTCTCTGAAACATGCACTGTCAAAGATGTGTGCAGAGCAAAAGGAAACTAAATTTTGACTGAATTAGTCTACTTACACAACTGGAGAAGCCAAATGTTATCAATTTTTTTGCCTCATCTAAAGAAGTGCATACATAAGTACCATAGGTCTAACCTTCCAGTGACATTTGTGATTTCTGACTTTCCTAAGATGCAGATTAAAAACAAACAATAACAAAACAAAAAAAAAGCCAGTGTGGATCCTTGTTAAGTAAACCACCATCACTTAAAATCCTTGACCCTAGAGATTTTAAGAAAGCAAACAGACCCTGTGCTTGCACACATTTGTCTCGTCTTATTAAAACCAACATTCAGGATACACAAAGGAGCATGGAGGAGAGCACGCATTTGTTCTCTGTCAACTCATGCCTAGTTTGCAATTTGCAATTTGTATGCTCAATTGCCCAATGAGTCCATGAGGATCTGGAAACAATGGTTGCCTCTGTGTCTAAGCCTCTACCAAGAGCAGTCATCTTGGGAACTGCAGGCCTTGTCATTCTCAGTGTGCCCAGCGGTATTGCCTCCAAGGGGCATTTGTTGCTGACATCTTTGGAGTTGCTGCTCAGAGGCTACTCGCCACACATGACAGAAAAGACAACAGAGTGGAAATCATTTTGACGTCAATTGCAATTTCTATTTCCTTTGCAGCTAATGTTATGAAATAGCAGGTAATTTGCACTCATTTTTCTTTTTTTTAAAAGATTTTTAATTTTTATTTATGAAGAAGATAGGAGGAGAGAGAAAAAGAAAGAACCAAACATCACTCTGGCACATGTGCTGCCGGGGATTGAACTCGGAACCTCATGCTTGAGAGTCCAAAGTTTTATCACTGCACCACCTCCCGGACCACTGAACTCATTTTTCATAATGAAGTTATCTGGGATCATCACCTTAATGATACCTCTGGATTGCCATCAGAGCAAAGAGAAGAAGGCCTAAGTAAACTATACCCACTAAGAAGAAAACGCTATCATTTGTTTTTACTACTGTGAATCACATTTTTCTGCTCTATGAATCTCATCACTTTGTCTTCAAGTGCTTCAACTGGGTAAAAATTATCTGGGGAAGGAGGCCTGAAATGGGTTTTGAGGACCTGGTACATGAGGTGGAAAAGAACTTGAGTTGGAGGTGAAAGTATTCTCTAGACACCATTCACAGGGAGGTGAGAGGGAGCCAGGTGGTGGTGCACTCGGTTAAGCACATAGTACAAAGTACAAGGACTCAACAAGGATCCGGGTTTGAGCCCCCAGCTCGCCACCTGCAGGGGTGGGGGGAGGGAGACACTTCACAAGTGGTGAAGCAGGTCTACAGGTATCTATCTTTCTCTTTCCCTCTCTATCTCTCAATTTGTCTCTGTCTTATCCAATAAAATGGTGGAGAGGAAGGCTGTTAGGAACAATGGATTAATAGAGCCAGCACCAGCCTCAGTGGTAACTGGAGGCAAAAAGAAAACAAAACAGGGAGATGAGAAACTGTACCCGTGTGTCAACACCTATACAGTAAACCATTGTGAGTGTGTAGAATGTAGACTGCTACTTCAGATAAAGAATTTCTTTCCAGGTCTGATTTTTCTGCTTAGGAAAGTGATGGAGGAGGAATTTGAGCAGGGCTAGTCCAGGACAACACACGCACCTCCTAGATACGGAACTACAGATCATAAGACGCTTAACATTACCCCAGATATCCTGGAGCCCCTGTGTTACCTGCCCAGCTGTGCTTCCAGCAGTAGATGGTGGGTAGGTGCCATCAGGAGTCAGACAGCATGAAGACTCGACCTCCCTACTCTGTCATCTGCCCATCAGGGCCTGACTGTGCTGTCACTGTCAGCCTCCCTGGCATTTGCAGACACCTCCAAGTGCCCCCAAACACTCTTTTGACCATGCTAGACCCACAATCCCGTCATAAACCACCTTTTCAAATATCCTGTAAACAAGTATCTCCAGAGTTCCATGCATGTCAGAGAGAGCTCAGAAAAAGTATAGAAAAAACACAGTTATGTCCCTTGATCTTATCCCTCAGTTCATTTCTGTGATTTACAATTGAATTTGATATGTTAGTGTGTGTATATGTGTATATTCTGCTTACAAATAAATGAAAGTATGTGTTTAGAAACTTCATATCCATTCATATTCAAAGATTAGTCATTGTTGTTATTGCTATCAACACTGTCGCTGGGACTCTCTACCTACGAAATGCCATGGCTGCCAGTATCTATTTTCTCCCTCAGGAAAAGGGTGAAAGAGAAAGACAAAGATAAGAAAACACACCTGCAGCACTGCTCCACTGCTCATGGTAACATGCACGCTTTACATGGTGAGCTACCACCTGGCTCCTCAAAATCTATTCATTTAAAAACATTTTATAATATTTGATAGAGACAGCGAGAAATCAAGAGGAGAGGACAAGACAGAGAGTGAGAACAACAAAGAGACACCAGCAGCACAAACTTACCGCTCTGGAAGCATTTGCCCTGGAGGTGGGAATCAGGGGCTTGAACCCAGGTCCTTACAGATTAGAACATACGACTCAACCAGATGTGCCACCACCCAGCTCCTCAAACTATATTCTTAACTAGTCTAATGCCTGATTGAAATAATTTGCAAATTACTTGCTCCATACTCCATCAGTTCCAAAGGTACTGGATAGTTGATTAAGATTAGCTCTCTCAGGAATTATTGGGGTGGTGCACCTGGTTGAGCACACATGTTACAGTGTACAAGGACCCAGGTTCAAGCCTCTAGCCCCCACCAGGGAGAAAGCTCCTCAAGTGGTGAAGCAGGACTGCAGGTGTCTTTCTGTCTCTCTCCCTATTTCCCCATCCCTTCTGGATTTCTCTCTGTCTCTACTGAAATTAATTAATTAATTAATTAAAATACTTTTAAAAAAAGGAATGATCACCTTCATGTTGCTCCTCATCTATTCAAAGACTCAGGAATATCAGTTGATACAATGACAAAAATCAAGGTGGGCTGGTGAAACAGTTGTGTCTCTTGTCAAGTACTCAGATGCAGGTTCCAGCCAGGCTCGTAATGTTTTGAAGTTTCTTTCAATACTGTGGTCTCTTTCTCCCCCACCCCCTTCTTCTCCCTCCCACACTGTCTCTATAAATAATGATGATGATAATAGTAATGATAATAGTAATAATAACAACATTTCCCAAATCTAAGTGTCCAGAGTTTTCCTCCTACTCAATCTCACTCTCTACCCTCAACAGACATGATGACTGATGGCATCATGCTGATGGCATCTGAGATCATCACTTATTTCATCATTTTTTTCTTGAATATTCACCTACTAGATACTCAAAGTTTTGTAAAGCTAAATTACTATTATTTCCTAAACAACAATTGCTCAGTCACTGAATGGTTGTGGAAAAAAAACCTACTCTTCAGACATTTTTTTTGTCTTTTTATTAGTGACTTTGCAAAATTATGAGATAATGGGGGTATAATTCCACATCATTCCCACCACCAGAGTTCACTGACCCTATCCCTTCCACTGGAACCTGCAGTAGTTTTCCCATATATGAACTATTATTTCTATAAATAAATATATATATATATATATTTCCATACCCCAGAAATAGAAGGGGATAATAAGGGGAAGATGACCCAGAGGGCTTTCAATTCCAATTCCGTCAAGTCCCTGACAGAGAAGGGGAAAAAATAAGGACATTCAAAAGTAGTAACAGGTGTAGGTATGACTAACAAAGGAAGAAAAGGTCCCATAGAAAAAATGAGCAAATTCATACATTTCTTATGTGTGCATCATCAGACATAAGGCAGTCATCATAAGAACAAAGATAATTTACGGGAGTCAGATGGTAGCATAGCAGGTTAAGGGAAGGTGGCGCAAAGCACAAGGCGTAAGGATCCCCTGGCTCCCCACCTACAGGGGAGTTGCTTCACAGGTAGTGAAGCAGGTCTGCAGGTATCTATCTTTCTCTCCTCCTCTCTTTCTTCCCCTCCTTTCTCCATTTCTCTCTGTGCTATTCAATAACAATGACATCAATAACAACAACAGTAAAACAACAAGGGCAACAAAAGGGAATAAAATAAATAAATAAATATTTTTTAAAAAACTTTTTAAAAAAGATACTTTACTACCAAACAAAGAAAGCACTGCATTAAGTGCCACTAAATAAGTAATAGTCACTAGAAGTCACAAATCTTAACATAATCTCTTTGCAACTATACCTGAAACAGGAAATGCTACCTCAGCAAGATAACAAATAGAATGTAAGATTAGGGTGCCAGGTGGTGACACACTCAGTTAAGTGCACACAGTCCTAAGTGCAAGGACCATAGCAAGGATCTAGATGCAAACCCCCACTTCCCCAGCTGTAGGGGGGTGGCTTCACTAATGGCGAAGCAGGTCTGCAGGTGTCTGTCTTTATCTCTCCCTCCCCTATCAATTTCTCTCTGTCTTATCCAATAAAAATGACAAAAAAATGGCCACCAGGAGCTGTGGATTAGTAGTGCTGGCACCAAACCCCAGAGATAACACTGATGACAATGTGTTTGTGTGTGTGTGTGTGTGTGTGTGTGTGTGTGTGAATTTGAGAGGTAATTAATAGTAAAAGAGAATTTAAGAAACATGTATGTGTAATAAAATGCCACAAATGGATAACAACGACTTTGTTGAAGCCAGAACTTTTAGAAATGCCATATAAGATATTTGCAGATGATACTACCCCAATGAAAGTTTAATGATAAGCCTATAAAAAACAAAGCAACTATAGAATTTAAGAGTTACCACATCATGGATCTTGTACCAAAGACGCCAGATGCAGTCACCTTCACATAAAGACACTCATCTGCTTTTAATCTTAAATGTAATATCATGTTATGTTTTACAATGTCTAGTAAGACAAAGTAATTCTTTAACTGGAAATTAAAAAATTAAAAAATGTCCTTGACTGTTGGTGCATATAGAATAGACAGCATATACATAAGCAAGTAAAATTGTTCAGTAGAACATAAGCATATTAAACAAAGGGGATATAATGAAGGAAGAAAAGGTCTGTCCTTTATTATACCAAGAAACATTAGCTTTCACCTTAAGGTGGAATTATATAAGTTGTGTTTAATATACTTGAAACCAGACCAAATTTAAAGTGTAAAAAATATTTCAGATAATTTAATCAAATAAAGTGAATTATTAAGGATCAACCTGCAGAATCTATGTAGAGTCCTCAGACAAAAAATGATATTATCTTGTGACCCAGCAATGACTCTTGGGCATTTACCCAATGGACACACAAACACTTACCCAAAAGGACATATGTACCCCCATATTCACAGCTGCATTAACCACAATAGCCAACGAGTGGAAGCAGCCTGACTGCCCATCAACAGATGACTGGCTGAAGAAGTTATGGGATACATATTCCATGGAATAGTACTCAGAAATCAAAAAGATGATGTTGTGTCCTTTGGGACAAAATGAATGGAACTGGAGGTGATTATGCTTAGTGAAATAAGTAAAGAGATGAAAGACAACTACTAGGTTACTTAACTCATATGAGAAATCCAGAAAACTGACACACATGACCTCCAAAAAACAAAAAATGAGTAAACAAAAGCAGGAAACTATCTAAGACTCATGAAAAGTGTGGTGGTTATCTTTAGGAGGCAGGAGGGTGGGAACACAGAACTTTGGTGGTGGGGGTAGAACTAAACCCTGTAATCCTACGATCTTGTAAACCTCTATAACCACAAATAATTTTTTTAAAGGATCAACTAGCATTGGGGAGAAGCACTGGCACACCTGCTTAAGTGCACATAGCACTAAGCACAAGGACCAGCACAAGGACCTAGTAAAGCAGGTCTGCAGATATCTATCTTTCTTTGTCTTCTCCAATAAAATGGAAAAATTGGCCACCACAAGCAGTGGAATCATAGTGCCAGCACTGAGTTCCAGTGATAACCCTGGAGGGAAGAAAAAAATTTAAAAAAGCAAAACAAAAATAAAAAAAATCAACCTGCAAATATATACATATATCTGCATAATGAAAGTTGTTGTATATTAACTCACAGAAATCAACTGAAATCCAAGATAAAGATAGTAAATCAAAAATAGTAAATTCTCAAGTATTCAAGGGTCGAGATGGTAGCACACTTTGGTTGAGCAAACATTACAATTCACAAGGACCCAGGTTCAAGCTCCAGAGCCCCAACTGCAGGGAGAAAGCCTTGCAAGTAGTAAAGCAATGCTGCAGGTGTCTCTCTGTCTTTTTCACTTCTCTATCACCCCCTTTCCTCTCAATTTCTGGCTGTCTCTAATAAATAAATAGAGATAAAAAAATTTTTTTAAAAAGAAAAGAAACACAGAGATTATTCAAGATCTGCTTGCCCAGCAAAGTATAAAGGGATCTTTTTCTTTCTTACCTTAACATTTTCTTTGTGTTGTGCTATCATATGTGACTGATTATTCATTTTGCACAGTTGACCAGACTTCCAGTAGAATCCATTTGACCTTCAATATTCATAAGCAGAAGGTAAAATGCAGTTATAAATATGCTTTGCCCTTTCATTTATTTTATTTTTATTATCTTTTCTTTTATTGGACAGAAACACTCATAAATTGAGAAGAAGGGAGAGACAGGGAGACAGAAAGACACCTGCAGCCCTAATTCCCCACTTGTGAAGCTTTCCCTTGCAGGTGGGGACCAGAATCTTGAAGCTGGGTTCTTGTGCACTGTACTGTGAGCACTCACCCAGGTGAGCCACCACCAGGCCCCTTCTTTGCCCTTTCATTACACAAATTTAGTGTGTATGTTTTCAGGGAGTAGAAATTGAGTAGCTTGTATGTAACAAGTCATCTCACAATAAAAACAAATGCCAATGATGCTGCAATATCTTTGTTTATTCTAAGATATAGCTTTACCAAAATGGGCAGAAATGAATAAAAGTGAAATACCCAAACACAGGTGAACAATTCACAGCTTAGACATGCTTGGTGATTTAGGATAGCTCCATTGGCTTAGAGGACATTTTACAGATTATCACACCATGATTAAAGCTACAGATGAGAGAGGGAAAGGAGACAGAACAATATCCCAGAAGACTGAGCAATTTTACCAAGTGAAAGTTATTATTAGGACTTGAAATTAGCACCCACACTGAAAGGTGACAGATACTAACAAGGAAAGACACTGTTTGGTTTCAGTTATCAAAGCACAGAATTTTCAATCTTCACAGGATTTTTTTTTTAAGTCAACAGGGCAGGAAGACCAAATCCTATCTGAAAAATAATGAGACACAAACTTGCCCGAGGTCACACAGATATTAAATAGCAAAGTCAAGATTAGAAGACTGGACTTCTATTTTCCTGATCGGTCAGTGACAGGTTCACATCCTGGCCAGGACATCTGCTGTTGAAATGACCTTGGAAAAGCTTTTAACTATTTTGAAAACTTTGGAACATTAAAAAAGTATTCAGGCAAGTTGGCTCAGCTAAGGAAAACTCACTCTTGGGGGCAGATTCCCAAATGTATTAATTTGAGAAATACAAACTAAGGATGCACATATAATAGTCAACCCACATCTGTGACCTTGGGAGAACTACTGCAGGTTACAATGGAGGAAATGGGGACACAGAACTCTGGTTGTGGGAAAGATGTGGAATTATACCCCTGCTATCCTATAATTTTGTAAATCAACATTAAATCACTAATTAAAAAGGAAAAAGAGAGAAGAGCAGCATGATATTCACACAATAAATTGAGAAATTGTGTCAACAGCTGTACATTAACTCCTTATCCCCCCTCCCCAAAGAAAGTAATTTCAGGGGGGAAATTATCTCACCTGGAATAATATATAACTTTGACATGCCTTGCACAAAGCTTATCACTGTGGAGAAGAGGTATTCTATTTCTAGTGTGAAATAGAAATCACATGCTATTTTTAAAGGTCTTAGTATGTGTAATGCATATTTCTCAAAGAATTAGATTCTAAAGATAATCACTCTGAAACAATAATAGATAATTGGGTTTTCTTCAGTGGTTCAGAGTTTCTCCATAGGTATGTGATGACGATCACTTTGAGTACCAAACAAGAACAAACAGAATACATGAAACATACACATGCTCTCTCTGCAGGAGTGAATAAGGATTACTTGAGGAGTCTGCTGGTAGCACCTCTGATAAAGCACAGGAATTACCATACACAAGGACCTGGGTTCCTGCAGGGGGCAGGCTTCAGGAACCTTAGGACAGTGCTGTCTTTCTCTCTCTTTAGATGCCCCCTTTCAATTTCTGTGTAGAAAAATAAAAACAGATTGTTTTGGGGGAAATTTATTTGATTTTCATCAAACTCTGCATATTTATACACATACATAGAACTTCGTAAATTGAATGCATGCACACATTTATGTACATACATACCTACATTGGCTTAGAAAAATAAATATTTGGGGTGGGGATAGATAGTATAATAGTTATGCAAAGAGATTCTCATGCCTGAGACTCCAAAGTCCCAGGTCCAATCTCCCTGCACCACCACAAGCTAGTGCTCTGGTAAAAAAAAAAAAAAATGGAGAAATATTTTTAATAAAAAAAAAAATTGTGTGTGTGCATGCTGCCAGGGTTATTTCTAGGGTTCAGTGCCTACAAAAGACTGTACTATTCCCAGTGGTCTTTTTTTTCCCTTTAATTTTTACATATTTTTTTATAGAAACAGATTAAAAGAGAGTGAGAGAGACAGCTGTAGCACTACTTGACCCATCATAAGGATTGCCCTCTACAAGTGGAGACTGGAGGCTTGAACGCAGGTTGTAGGGCATTGGCAATGTGTGTGCTCTATTGGGTACGACGTAATACAATCCCATTTGTTAGTTTCTAAAAGCAATACTAGAATGGTTTGAGGGTCAGCCTGATATGCTCTATTCCTACTTTTTGATTCCTGTTCATTAGTCGTTTTGTCCTGCTTTATATCTTGTCGGCTTTCAGCCACCAAGTTACAGATGCTGTTATGATTCCATCCTGACCTCCCTGGGAAGACAACATCACCAATGAGTCCTGGAATCTCACCTCTCTACCCTACTAGAGAAAGTTAGAAATAGTCTGGGATTATGGATTGACCTGATAATATCCATGTCCAATGGAGAAGCAATTACAGAAGCCAGACCTTCCAACTTCTGCACCTCAAAAATCATTTTGATCCATACTTGCAGTAGGGGAGAAATTATGGGGGAAGATGACCAGATGGTTCTGAACTCCAACTCCGTCAGGACCCAATAGTTGTAGAAATAATAATTAACCTATATCTGCATCTTCGGAAGAACTGCTATAGATTCCAGTAGAGGGCACGGGGACACAGAACTCAGGTGGTGGGAATGGTGCAGAATTATAGTCCTGTTACCTTATAATTTTATAAATTAATATTAAATAATTAATAAAATAATAAAAATAGTCAACCTGGAGATGAAATTATTTCTACTAAAACATTACTAGCTCTTTTTTACTTTTACTACATATGTAATTTTTATAAGATAAAATGCTCATAGATATATCTGTTCAAGTATAACCATACATCTATTCAAGTAGAACATTAATATTTTTGATTAATAAAAGTGCAGCTAAAAAGTACTTGCTAAGATTATGTCAAACATAATTGGTAGGATAACAATTCTTATAAATGTGATGTAAAAATCCTTCCCCCAAAAGTCTTACAGGTTTGGCTGTTGTTATTGTTTGATAAGACAAATAGAAATTGAGAGAGGAGGGGAGTCAGAGAAAGAGAGAAAGAGACCTACAAACCTATTTCACCTCTTGTGAAGAATCCCCACTGTAGGTGGTGATCTGGGATTTGAACTTGTGTCTGCTGGCATGGTAATTTATGTGCTTAATAGGATGTGCCACTGCACATCTGCCTAGTCTTTTTAAGAACTAAACATGACCTGGGGCCAGGCGGTGGCACACTAGGATAAGCACACATAGTACAAAGCATAAGAACCCACACAAGGATCTGGGTTCCAGCCCCCAGCTTCCCACCTGCAGGGGGACGCTTTCACAAGTCATGAAGCAGATCTGCAGAAGTCTCTTCATCTCGCTCCCTCCCTAAGTCCCCTTCCCCTCTCAATTTCTCTCTGTTCTATGCAAAAAAAGAAAGAAAGAAGAAAGAAAGAAAGAAAGAAAGAAAGAAAGAAAGAAAGAAAGAAAGGAAATAGCCACAAGAGCAGTGGATTCATAGTGCAGGCACCAAGCCTGGAGGCAAAAGATAAATAAATAAATAAATAAATAAATTAAGATGATCTCTGTCCTATCCAATAAAAATGGGAAAAAATGACCACAATGAACCACAATGATTTGTAGGGTGGACCCCAGTGATAACCCTGGAGAAAAAAAAAAAAGCAATACAGTTATTTTTCCAAATGTCTTTGAAAGGGTCGCTTACTGTCTCTCTTCCTTTTCTTTTCTCTTTGCAGAATGGAATTCTTGCAGTTTCATTTCCATGTCTTGAGTGTCCAACTCTAACTGGACTTTCTCCATCCTTAGTTCCTGAGCATTTCTGAAAAAATCAGGGGTGAGTACAGAATGATGTTCATTAGCAGTCAGGAAACAAACAGAACACAAGGTAAAGCAATATTAGACCATTTTCTGCCATTTTTAAAATCATGAGTAACAAATGCATGGTGACAAGTTTAAATAATTCTGTTATACTTCTGTAAAATAGTTTCTAAAGTAGCATTTTCTCTCAAGAGTAGTCTCCATTAGTAAAGTTTCATTTCTAATCTTAGAACCTTGTTTTCTTATCATGTTGCCAGAGTTTCAAAAATCATAGTTCCTTTTATGTATAAGCTATGTTTTTGTATATGCACATGCGTCTATGCCACACAAGTAGAAAGCTAAATAAAAAATTTTTTTTTCAAATTTTCATACTATCTTTCCTCATCATGTTTGGAGTTGTTTGAAAAGGACAGTTCAAGGGATTATTTTTTTTCTGTAAAGGCAGAATTCAACTTTTGGCCTAAGTAACCATCTTAGAAGTTATCAGTAAATTTCTATCTTTGTATCTCATATGTACAATACAAAAAAGGAGCAGGCTACTGAAAGTTTAATAATAGAAAACTCCCTATTTTAAGGGTTTTTGATACAGGAACTATCAGGAAGATTAAATGGAAACAAGAAAAGAGGCACCAATTGTTATCAATAAAGAAAAAAGGGGGGGTTAAATTGTTATGTGGAAAACTGGGAAATTTTACACATGTATCAAATACCATATTTTATTATCAATTGTAGACCATTAGTTCCCCCAATAAAGAAAAGGGGAAAAAGAGGGGAGAACATTTTTTGGACAGAGAAAAACACCTTTATAGAAAAATAAAATAAAATTGACTTGATCCCATATGAAGCCTATCAAACTTTTCACACAAGACATTTCCACACTTCCTAGCTCTGGTTTTTAATCAATGTTTGCCACTGACACTCTCTTCTATAAGCCTAGTCAAGCCTAGCTTTTTACCATTTATCCTCTGCCAAAAATAAATCTCTCTTCTATTCCATCAATGTTCTGTTATAATTAAGGCACATGATGGCTTAAGCATGCTTCAGCAAGGAGCTAAACTAATGAGTAGAGGAAATGAATGGTGGGGGAATCAATTCACAAAGATGGGGAGCAGTCACTACATAGCAATTAGTCCAAGATATGTCCCAAGTGAGCACAACCCAAGCAGGGAGAAGGAAAGAGAAGAGAGGCCAAGGCCATGCAGAGGATTCAGAGACTTGGGCAGGGAAAATGAGACAAGTGGCATAGTTTTTGTTACATCAACTTCACAAGGAGCGATGCAGAGTCTACTGCGTATAAACACTCTAAGAAGCCTTTGTGTATGAGACACCATGGAGCTGCTTATAGAGGGAGAAACAAAGATGAAAACAAGGGCCACAGAACTCTTCTGAGATGATGCTGATCTCACTGGCTTACCTGAGCTTCCAGAGGAGAATGGTTCACACCCAGTCCTTGGGGAAATGAAAGCAATCTGAGCTGAGACTTCAATAAAGGATTCAGGAAGGGGCATGGTTGTGGTACACCAGGTAGAATACACTTGCCTGAGGACCAGGGTTCAAGCCCATGTCCCCACAAGCAAAAAGGTGTTGGTCTACTTCTAAGACCCCTTCTGTTTCATTGGTTTAATCCCCCCTGCTTAACACTGTATTCTATTTACATAAACCACTGTTAACTAAGCACCGCCCTGCCTCCAGGGCATTGGTTTAATACCGCTGCTTCATACTCTCTTTTTGCTCCGCCCCCTCTCCTTGTCACACCCTGATTTCCACCAGTCTCTTTTCGCTCCACCCTCTCTATGTCACATCCTTTTTCCGCCCTACTTTGCGAATATATATAAGAACAGGATTGTGATTAGAGATAGCTTAGATTGCGCTGGGTTCCGCATGAATAAAGACTGAACTGCATACCACTCAGCCATGAGTCCCTGGTCGTCTCTCTCTCCTGCCCGCAAAGCTAGCCCGGCACAAAGGAAGCTCCATGAGAAGTGCAGCAATGCTGTAGATACCTCTAATCTCTCCTTTATCTCTTCCCCCCTCTCATTCTTTCCCATTTCCATCAATAACTAACTAAATACATACATACTTACATACATACATACATACATACATACATACATACATACATAAAACATAACCACCTACAATGGTGGAATCAACTTGCCAATACTGAAAAAATAAAAACAAGCAAACAGACAAAAACAAAGGACAGCCAGATTGCAGAGGTAGTGAGTAAGGGCAGTGTCCTGGGAAGAAAGAAAAACATGAGCACAAGCAGACAGAGTGATTTGGGAGTCAATCCAAGAAGTCCCACCTCATCAGGGAGTGTAAGTAAATGGAGTTACTACCATAGACAGTGGCCTGGCCATGAAGAGCTGTGTGGGCCATGATGAGAAGCTGAGTTTTGTACTCGAGGGACAGTAGGGCTCATTCAATGGTTTTAGAGAATTGATTGGACTTTCACTTTGGGGGGGGGGGCAGGCAATGGCATGCCCAGTTGTATGTACACACCATGCTCAAGGACCACTTGGTCCCAAGCAGGTCCCTCTGTACAAAGCTTCCTGAGGAACTGTTCAACCCTGTAAATGAGAATTACTTTACCACTGAGGTCAAGGAGGGGATTAAGGCTAACAGAAAGACTATTCTGCTGATCCATTGGCAAAGTATATAGGAAGACTCTGGGTCTAGAACAAGACAATGAGTGCTTGCTGGAGATCAAGCCAGAAACAAAGAAGACTGATACAAGGTGGCCCCCTGTAGAGTACATGCATGACATGTATGAGACACCCACAACAAGAAAGACAGCAAACAATAAATTATAGAGAAGTGAACTACTCTTCTATTCTCTTACCAAAAAAAAAACCTACTGGGAAAAAAAGGTTGACCTTTCAGAGACCACATCAGCATAATAAATCCAAAGACACAAATCATTAGAATCAGTTGGCCACTTAGAGAAAATCAGAAAGGTAATGGAGAAAAAACAAAATATCTGACTATGTCAAATGAAATTCATATGGTTGAAGGACAGGATGAGAAAGGGAACCTTTGGTTCATTTCCAGAAAATGAATATTTGTCTTGGTTTTTAGGATGAGGGATCCCAGATGGGTGAGAGAGATGTGCACAACAAGGAACAGTGGTAAACTCTCACTTGTATTTCCAAACTCCCTGTTCATTCCTGTTTCTATTGTTTGTGTATCTGGCTCTGTGTTTATTAAATTCCTTAGTGTAGATTCAAAGTTCATCTTTTATCTATACAAACCTGTTAGTCTTTCCATGTTTGTTCTACAAGATCCTGGTCATCTGAGCAAATCTAAAAGTTCTCATCCTAAGAGTTTAGCAACCTTTGCAAACATGACTTTTGTTCAACTAACTGAATCTCTTAGAGACCTCCTTCCACTTCCAGAAATTCAGACTATATTTTCGAAATCCCTGCACCCACATATCCCATCATGTTTCATGATGTTACAAATTCCATTATTACTATTATTATTGTTGTTGTTGTTATTTTGGTGTATGTGAAGGAAAGAAGAGGTTTTGCTTTCTTTTTTTCCACTTCTTTTTTTCTCTTTCTTTCTTTCTTTCTTTCTCTCTTTCCTTCTTTTTCTTTCCCCAGAGCACTGCTCAGCTCTGGCTTATTGTGGTGCCACAGATTGAACCTGGGACTTTGGAGCCTCAGGCATGAGCTTTTTACATACATAATCACTATGCTGTTTACCCCCACCTACAAATTCCATTTTTAACTCTAGAGTTAATTATTCACATTTCTACACACCAGTGAGGGCCAAACTTGTAACTTTTTTTCTGTACCCACCATTCCCTAACATGGTGTCTACTTAAATAATATGCCTACTTATTATTTATTGAGTGAATATTCATTAGTCCAAATATGCCCATAGACTTTAAAAGTATTACTAAAGTCAAATAATTATGTGCTCTTCTATATTTATAAGACAGAATTGCTAGGTGGTAGTGATGAGTGCACACATTACCATGTGCCAGGGCTTGGATACAAGCCCTACCCTCATACCCACCTGCAGGGTATGAGATCATGATTGGTGAAGAAGAGTTGCAAGTGTCTCTCTCACTCTCTTTATCTCCCCCACCTCTCAATTTCTCTTTTAGCACATAAAATAAACATTTTTTAAGGTTTGGTAATACTAGCAATTATCTCCCCCCTGCTGCACTAAAAGTGGTAAACTTCATCATGATAATTCCAAATATGTATGTGCACATTTTTGAGTTGACACATTTTCTATAATGTTATTATTTCATTTTTTACCTTTTCTTTTACTTTTTTTTCCAAAGCACTTCTCAGCTCTGACTTATAGTGGTGCTGGGAATTGAAGTTGGGACATTGGAGCCTCAGGCATGAAAGTCTTTTTGCAGAATCATTATGCTGTCAGCCCAGCCCAGCCCAGCCCAGCCCAGCCCAGACACAATATTTTTGAAATAAAATACCTCACAAGTAAGAAGGCCTGTGAATACTAATAACTGCAAGACTATTGATCTGGACCAAAAAACTCAGAGACTAAAATTTAAAATTGACAGTCTCTCCCAATCTTAGCTGGCTTACCCTACTGAATTTTGAGTGGAAGTTCTTGGAAAATTCCAGTGACTCTAGGTGATCCTGAAGGCATATGGTATATTAACCTTTAGTAGCTTGACAAAGTCATGAAAACCCCAAGGTCCTCATAATTTCTTGACTCTGGCTAGATGCAACCCTTTGGGCAAATCAGAACAGTGGCCATTCTTCCTGGGGAAGATCCAACCAATATAACATCCTTCCTGTGAGAAGTACTAGATATTTAATGCTTTCTTATAAATTTCAGTTTCTTTTATTCCCTTCAAGGTGATTCTTTTCTTTATTTAGAATAAGGGTCACAAAAACTATCCATTATTTTCTGTTATGTAGCTTCCATTTTTTAATTAGCACATCCTTAACCTAGAACTATTCATTCTATGCCAGGAGCCATTTCTCTGCTTTATAGATGATAAGCTTTGAGACAACGGAACCCCTCAAGACAAATGTTAATTCCCCCCTGGGCAGGCCATTTCCCCTTAGGTAAACCATTTATCAGTAATCAAGTGAGTCAAAACAAGTGAGTCAACACACAGTTTGGTTCCTGCCATTTGTTGCAAGGAACATTCCTCTTTGAAGATTGCTCCCCCTCCTCCTCCTCCAGCACTTTCCCCCTCCTTCCCCAAAGCCTTATAATGTCTGTGCACACAATAAAATTTAGAGCTTGATCAGAAACTTGACTTGCTCTCGTTCTTCGCGTCTCTTGTCCCTATCATTTCAGGTCTCATTGGGTTGCTAGCCCCTGCTCACCGCCCTGCTGGCCGGGGCATTCTGGGGCAAAGAAGCCTTCTGGACCTAGAAACTCTGCTGATCGAGGGGGTAGGCCTACCCGAATTCACAGAGTCACCGCGGCCCGAGGGGGGTAACGCAAAGACTCGCAGAGATCGCCACGGAAATACCCGCCCGTGAGTCGCATCTGGGGAAGAGTGTCACAGCGGCTGAGGTAAGCAAAACCATGGGACATGAATTTAGCAAACAAGATTTATTCATTAAAGGACTCAAGGAGTCACTCAAGACACGAGGAACTAGGGTTAAAAAGAAAGAATTAAAGAAGTTTTTAGATTATATTGGAAATATTTGCCCCTGGTTCCCCCAGGAAGGCACTATAGATGAGAAACGTTGGAGGAGAATTGGTGACTGTCTTAATGATCACTATCAGTCTTTTGGTCCTGAACGTGTACCTGTTTCTGCCTTTTGTTACTGGAATTTGATTAATGATATCTTAAAAATCTATAATAATCACCCTGATATTAAAAACCTTATTACAGAGGGTGAAAAGGTCCTCCGGCAACTTTCTCGTCCGCCGTCCAGGACAAAGACCCCATCTCCATGCCCTTCTGTGGTTATTGATCTTGATCTCCCAGTACCCAGTCAAAATAAAAGCCTCCCAGCACCTGATGAAAGTAAAAGCCCTATTCCCCTCCCTACAGGTCCCACTGCACTTACTAAAGTTCCCTCCATTGACTCTCCTATTGCTAATTCACATGAGAGTGAAACCCAGCATTCTTTCCCCCGCCTCTATCCAGTTTTACAAAACCCTCCCTCTCCTGAAGCACTTCCCACAGAGAATGAGGCTTTGCTAGAAAAAGAGGCTGCCAAATATCACAATCCTGATTGGTATCCTCCTCCCTTTAATCTCCCTCCCTATATCCATGCTCCCACTCTCCAGCCTGACCCTCTCCTTGACAACCCCTCCGTCAGGAGGGCACGCTCAGGAGCCCTTACAGGAATTTCCACCCTCCGCAAGGTCCTTGCTGACCGGAGAGAGCAGCTTCAATTAATGAAAGAAATAGCTGCAGGTACAGAAGAGCTTACATTTTTAGCCTCACCAAAAAACCCAATCCCTAAAACTAAAACTAAGACTAAACCATCCAAATCAAAACCGGTTTTGGCTTTCCCTGTTACTCGGAGCCAGGCTCAAACTGGTTAACCCTAACCCCTAGGCTCTTCCTTGTCCAGACTGCCTCCCTACACCACCGTCCCTCCGTTTTGTGCTCTGGTCCTTGACTTGGCCAATAATACTGATTAAACCACCAAGGCTAAAACTCAACTAGCACGAAAAACAGCTTCCCTTAGAAAATTAGTAAAAAAAAAAAAAAAAAAAATGAGAACATTTACAATTAGTTAAAGAACTGTGGGCTCTTGATTTGGCATTATCTTAAAACTAGTCAGCCAAAAAAGATCCAGCTTTTTTCCCTCTCAAAAAGCTTAAAACCAGTTCTGAGTGAGATCTTATCTGGCTAACAAGCTATTCCTTAGAGAAAGAATGAAATCAATCAAACAAGATGTTCTCTTTAACTTAAAAGCTATTAACCAGAAAACCAGTACACACTTTTGATAGAAATTTAATTATTTATTTCTTTAAAACTGTAAAATGTACCTTAGCCACAAACGCCCCTCCTGGATAGATAGGCTGTGAGTTAGGAATCCAAAAACCAAAGCGGTTTTTCAAAGGGAAAATTTTTCTGTTCACCAAAAATGTATGTTTTAAGTCTGTGCTAACCTTGTTTTCATTAATGTGTGTTAAATCCTAAGTAACTAAAGTTTGTTTTAATTTTTAAATAAGATTTAGTTAAGCTAAATGTGGTTTTAAAGATCCAGACTCATAGAGTTGGCACACCTTTACCAGAGTAAAATATAAGACAGTTTCGTCCTTCTGATAGCTAATATCAGCATCAATTCATTAGTTAAAAGATTTTCTGAGATCTCTAGGCATGGTAAAATGCCCCTGCAGTCTCTCTCCCTCTTGTGAGAATTGTAAACCTTAACAGCACCCCAATACCAACTTCCACTGTTTGTTAATTTGTTAATTCCATGCTTGAAATGGCTTTCTAGTGGCCCAGTCGGTGTAGAGCAGTGGCCTTGCCAGGAAAAAAGGGTTAAATGTGGTATTCCTGGCCTGATAAAAATTTTTCATTTGGTAGATGTGATTCAACAAAATTATTTAGTGTAAAATGGTCATCTAAAAGAAATGTTAACAGTAAAAATTTATTTTAACATTTCAGCTATGAGGTTTATCTTAGCTTTTTAAGTTACCTATCCAAATCAAAGTGAAAGATCAATTAAGTTGTGTACCCACCTTTGTTCATAGCTGCCCTAAGGGTGTGATAGCTTTGTGATAAACAAAGATCCTAACAAACAAAGTTTAACATTTTACTTAAAATTGTTTAAGTGATTTCAAAAAAAAAAAAAAAACTTTTAAAATACTTTCTCAACTAAACAGGCAAAACTGGCTTGGGTTAGTAAAAGATAACACAATAGTTATGTTAATTATTTACATGCCAGAGGCTCTTGCGCTGGTTTTCCTCTTTATATCTTTCTGCTTTTAAAAATTATCTGGTTTGTTTTAAGACACTGCCAGAGGTTTATTCTTGATAAATTAAGGTAATACATTGTGTTTTTGGTCTGATAGAAGATTTGTTTTGGCAAATCCTGATTTAACAAAATTAATATTTTGAATATTTAAACTATGAGGTTTTATTTTAGCCTTTTAAGTTGCCATATTAGAGTTCTAAGGAACAAAATCTATTAAGAGTTTTATATCTATGCTTACTCATGATAGCCTTGTGATGAGTAAAGATCTTAGTAAACTAAAGGTATAATAGTGTGCTTAAACTGTCTAATCAGTTTAAAATAATGCCAAAAAATGGTAAATATTTTATCATGTCAACACATTAGGTATTGACTTTCTATAACATATTGGTATATTCTAATGAAGAGCCTTCTAAAATCATAGAAAAAAAAAAACAAGTCAATTCTAACCATTAGATCATCAATTAACTTGGTACAAGTTCTCTCCCTAAGTAAATAATTATAGGTACATCTGCACATGAAGAACTGACTGCTCATATGGTAAGATTTAAAACTAAACATTTTTAATTTTTTATGTATGGGTGTGTGATGACTCCTAAAGTCACTCATATCCTAAAATTTTTCTCATTTTTTTACAAGCCTCTTAAAATTTTTAACGCTTGACCTGCCATAGTGAGAGCACTTTACTGGCTCCTGCATTATTTAATTAAGATCTTGCTATTCAGACTTTTAAGATTAATCTCCATTGATAAAAGCCAATGCTCTCAGACAGATTGTAATTCACCTGCCCATGTTTAGTAAACAAAAAACAAAAAAAACTTTTTCTCTCAGTTGATATTTTTTCTAAATTTATATGGGCTACAGCTCAAACAAGAAAAACTAAAACCCTTAAGCTTAATTAATAAAAAAGGAAGGGTAATGCACCCTCCAGTATTCAGTTGGCTAAAGTGTCAATGAAGTAACATACTAAATCTTTTTAATATTTACAAAAATTTGAATTGTCCATTTATTATATCTCATTGACAAAGCCACCCACTTTTCCAGTCACAGAGACATATTTCCTTTTTCTCTTTTTTCAACACTGGATGTCCATGTTTGTTTTCCTTTTATTATGGTGGATGACATTGCTCTTGCAAAATCCAGAGTCCCTGTTGGCAAGTCCTTACCACAAAGGACGCCATGGCAGTACATACTCCAGCTAACCTCACCAGCTTATCCAAGTCTTCTCTTTCTGCTGACCTACCACTGCTGACTTCATCTTTGCATGCTTATTGACTGCTCACTTTTCTCAAAATATTCCTCAATGTTCAAGGAACCTCACCTTGACTTCTAATGTGTATGCACCTCCTCTGTGTTTTGATAAACACCATCCTATATTTTCATGTCAATTCTTCTCTACCTGGTCCTTGCCTCCTAGTCTTGCTTGTTCCACAGCTGACCAGAAGAAGAAAATTTCATCAGTTGGCGCTGACCAGAAGACCAGACGTGCTGTGTTTCTTCCCCTGGACATCACATCCACTGACTGCTTCCCTTAGACTTGCTGGTGGCACGCTAGGACACTCTATATATTCCTCCCATAAATTTTCTGACAAATTACAACAGGTTATAGACTCCACCACAAATAGTCTTGAGTCACTACAGAGCCCCTTATGAGACCCTTATTAGTCTTTTGTTAATGATTACCTTAAGGACCCTTTATTTTTAATAAGATTACTGATTTTATAAAACAGCAGATTGACTCCTTGGCATTAAACCCTTTGCAAATACATTATCACAGACTTGATTTGGCTGACAGAGGCCTGGCTGAACCTGAGGATGACAGACCCCCTTTTCAGATGGCATAAAACTCAGAATTATGCATCGAGACATCCAACCTTGGCAGGGCAAGGACACCAGTAAGGGGTGTAAGGCAAAGCACTGCAGGGGGAGGACCCTATTGTCCGCCTCTGAGTCCCCCGTGAAGCAAACCTGATTTGCATGGAGGTTGGTGTCAGCAACAAAAATTGTTTCCCTAGAAACTGTGGCTCTGCCTCCCCTCCCCAAAAAGACACCAAGAGCCTTATAAGATGCGGGAAGGTTGGTTTTGAACCCACCCCGCGGGAGGATTCAGGTCAATACTTCCCTCCTCTTGTTAAGCCCACCAAACCTGCTGTTATGGTCTCTGCTCCTCACCCACATTGCCTGCCTCAATTTTAAAATTATAACAAAGGGAGGATATGCCAGGAGCCATTTCTCTGCTTTATAGATGATAAGCTTTGAGACAACGGAACCCCTCAAGACAAATGTTAATTCCCCCCTGTGCAGGCCATTTCCCCTTAGGTAAACCATTTATCAGTAATCAAGTGAGTCAAAACAAGTGAGTCAACACACAGTTTGGTTCCTGCCATTTGTTGCAAGGAACATTCCTCTTTGAAGATTGCTCCCCCTCCCCCTCCTCCAGCACTTCCCCCCTTCTTCCCCAAAGCCTTATAATGTCTGTGCACACAATAAAATTTAGAGCTTGATCAGAAACTTGACTTGCTCTCGTTCTTCGCGTCTCTTGTCCCTATCATTTCAGGTCTCATTGGGTTGCTAGCCCCTGCTCACCGCCCTGCTGGCCGGGGCAATTCTATTTCTTGTTACAATAGATACGTTTGTTCTAATTTTAAAACCATTATGTTATATTTGCACTGCTTAAAACCTATCTTATTGATTTAAAAAAAAAAGAATACTACGATGTAAAAATACAGGGAATTACAAGATTAGAGTTCAGCTCTAAACCATTTCATATAATAATAGCTTAAATCACAACATATACTATAGCAATCTTAGCAATTCTACTTAAGTCATAAATAAATATGCACTTACTTATATTTCAATTTTACTGTGTTTCCAGGTTTCCCCCAAGGAAGAACTATAAAATCTTTGGTATTCATGATTATCCTGTTATTATTGTCTCAAAATTATGATGATGTACAAATTTTCTAAAAAAAAAAAAAAGTGAATAAAGAGAAAACATTGAGTACATTGAGATAAAGTAAGCAATTAATTTACAAATTCCAAACTACATTTCAATTGGGAAATTTTCAAAACCAAACCCTCATTGAGGAAAGGCTGAAGCAAGGAATAACAAATATTATGTATGCTGAGGATGTTAAAAGCTATACTGATAATTTATATACCACCAATATTAGAGGCACATCGATGGAACTAAGATTACAAAGTCATTATAACAATATGAGAGGCTTAACTGAAAGTGTAGAGTGCACTGAATTAAAGAAATAAAACACATATCCTAGTAGTTTCTAAGGTTAAGGTTATGAGATTAATATATATATCAGAAATCTGTATCCAGTCCAAAGCAATATGCAAGGCTAAGCATAGTGAGAAGAAAGCATTTTAGGGGCTGGCAAAAGAGCTCACTTGGAGAGTCCTTTGCTTTGCATGTACACAACCCAGGGCCAAGTCCAGCCCGCACTGCATTGAAGGAAGTTTTGATGGTCTCTTTCTCTGCCTCTCTTTCTGTGTCTCTATCTGAACAAGTCAGCCCAGAATGGTGAGACCCAGGAGATGGGGATGGCCTTGTGCCAAAGGAAAAAGCAAAACAAACAAACAAAAAAAGAAAGTACTTTAGAATTGTAATCCAAAACTCCAAACTCTTTTTAGTTTTGCATGCATAGCAAAGCAAACTAAGAATGTAGGTACAGAGCATTAACAAAGGGTTTTTAATATCCTCATTTATCAAAGAAAAAACGCTAAGGAGGCTCTTAGCTTCAGATCAAAGATTAGCACATTTTAGGAGGAAAAAAAGTCACAAGAAATGAAGCAACAAAGATTTTCTACCTAACTCCAAATTAAGCAGGAAAATAGGTTATTCAAAACAGGAAACATTCTAATTCCTGAACACCCCTGTTATTCTTAGTTTTATAGGAATTCACTCTGTAATCTGAATCACTGAATCATAAGCACAACTATTAGATTGTTGTGTTTAACATCTTCTGCATTCCAAATATTTTAAAGAAGTGCAAAAAAGCAATAGCACAGTGTCCATAACGATCTCAAACTGTTACTGTTGGTTAACATCTATGTTCCAAACTGGTCCTTGCCTCTACAAATAGCCATAAAGTCTCTAAAAAACCACCTTACACAAGGCTCTGTGTTAAAAAGCACAGAGGAGTCAAGGACTGGAGAAATGTGTTTTCTAGACTCAAACAACTTAATGTCAAGTACAGGATATATGCCCTATCTGTCAATACCATAGAACAAGAAATGGTGTTGTAGGACTCAGTGAGAGAAAAGATGGAGATTTAGGACAGCTAGTATCTAAATAGGGCTTTTTGGAAAGGGGGAGCGTGTATATGAAGATCTAGGTTACACAAACATCCTTCAGTGAGGAAAAAGACAGTTCTTGAATAGAGAGTAATAACTAGTGTATTTGGTTGATGTAAGCTTGGATACATGGAAGGATGTTTAAGAAATGACTGACTTTAAATCCCAACTTCAGGCACATGGAATCTATAATGTAGCAAAAAGGGAGGGTATCATCTAAAAATGCTAGAGGGAAAGACCAGAAAATGAATTCAAGAGTTCAGGACAAAAAGTATCACACACAATGGGAACTAAATGGAAATCTATTGCAACATCTAAGTTTACACAATCAAGTGAGTAGTCACCGTTATCCTCTGAGACTCTCCCATAAGATCAGCCACACAACTATGGGTCAAAATATTTTTAGAATGCCTCCTATGAAACTCTGCAGAGTGAGATTCAAGCACACACCCAATAAACACACACACACACACACACACACACACACACACACAAAAAAAAAAACCACAAGTTTGCTGTGCTTCCTTTAAAAAATCACTAAGGATATATTCAAGAAGAGACCTTTTTTGTTTGTTTGTTTTTTGTTGAAGGACTACTTTTCACTCAAATCACTCTTCCTCCAACTGTCAGGCTGAACCTGAAAAGGCGCGTTTTTACTCTTTTGGAGGAAATTGTGAATAAATGTGATCCCTGAAAATAATTCCAAAATGGAACTTCTGAATAATGAATTCTTAGTAGTGTAGCTGTTACACAGAGCTAAGTATATTTCATCTCTAATCAAAGAAGATTTATCTAGCTGCTCTTTTGAGTATCTGCTTCTTGTTACAATGGTGGGAAAAGACAGATGACAAGACATATCACCTTATATCAAAGAATGAGTAATCAAAGGAGAAGTGACCAAAACAATGGCAAAAATGGGATATTATGACTAAAGGAAGCACTTGGAAGGTTGAGGGAATTAAGTAACTTGGAAGAATTTCTCAATTATCCCTCCTGACTCTCAGAGCTAAACTTTGTGTCTGTAGGAACTGAGGATTCTATAGTACCGAGGAAGAGGAGGGGAACATGATTTGGTTTGTTGTTGTTGTTGTTGTTGTTTGGGTGATTGGGGAGGCTGCATCCTTCACTCCCTCTTTGAATGCAAAGACTTTGTTTTTTTGTCAGGCAATATGAAAGCTGCCTTTAAGAAATCAAGAATCGCCCTAGGGTGAGGGGTAGCATAATGGTTCTCTAAACAGACATTCATGCCTGAGGCTCCCAAGTCCCAGGCTGTTTTTTATTTGTTTGTTTTATACTTTATTATCATTTATATATTTTTTATTTATTTATAAAATGGAAACACTGACAAAACCATAGGATAAGAGAGGTACAATTCCCACCACAAGAACTCCATACTCCACGCCCTCCCTTGATAGCTTTCCTATTCACATCACCATAAACCAGAGCCAGAGTAGTGCTCTGCTTTAAAAAAAAAAAAAAAAAATGGAGGGGCCACTTGGCACCACAGGTTGAGGGCACATGTTACAATGCACAAGGACCTAGGTTCTAGCCCCCAGTTTCCACATGCAGGGGGAAGACTTTGTGAGTGGTAAAGCAGTGTTGCAAGTGTCTGTCTGTCTATCTGTCTCTCTCCCTCTCTATCACCCCCTTCCCTCTTGATTTCTGGCTGTCTCCATCCAATAAATGAAGATAATTTTTTAATTATAAAAATAATTTTAAAAATTAACTAAGAGGGGCTGGGTGATGGCACAGTCATTAAAGTGCATATGTTGGAATGCACAGAGACAAAAGTTCTAGCCCCTGCTCTCACCTGCACAGGGAAAGCTTCACGAGTGGTAAAGCAGTGCTACAGATGTCTCTCTGCCTCTATCCCTCTCTATCTCCCCTTTCCCTTTCAAGTTTCCTCTGTCCATCTCTAGCGGAAAAAAAAAATCTAAGAAACCAAGAAAAAAATTTGCCCAATCCCCAAAGTCTAGATTCTATTTTTTCTTGTATGAAATGTCCTTGAACACCTTTTCTGCTGTCAATTTTTACAAATATTTGCTTGTCATCAATCACTGCCAAGAAAGTATCATCAAATTTAATGTATCTAAGTACTAGAAATAATTTAAACTGTGCTAGTTTCATGTATGCATGGCCATGTACAATCTCCTCTGGGTGTGTCCACAAGCATAAAGTTGAATTTATAGACAGTGACAGAAATGAATGAAAGGAAAGTCTGCAAATTTCATTAGGCCTGGATGATTCAGATTTATAGCTTTGCTGATAATGTGATTTAGCCATTAAATGATCTCATTCAGGGGGCATTTCACCTCACTGAATGCAATTAGTATGGCTCCTTCTCAATTAAATGTTTTATCAAGTCACATGCCTAAGTCAATTTTCCTGTATAAAGAAAAAAAGGAAGATGGTAATTGTGAGTCATGCTGTTCTGCCTCTTGCCTTTATTCAACCCAACAGAGAATTAATCACCTTTCTTGGGACAGCAAGGCTAGAACAATGTCAGCAGGAAGAGCAGTAGCCAAGCACAAAACTTTAGTCACTTAATGAAACCAGGGAAATGAGACACCCTTTTATGCAAGCATCAATTTTTCACTCTGCCTTCAGTTAATCAGGTTTTTTGTTTGTTTTTCATTTGCCTGTTTGTTTATTTGTCTTTATTTTTTTCTTAAAATTTATGGCAAAGTTACAGATTCGTCTCTCCACCATCACTGGTCACTTCTACCAGGAACATCATCACAAGTCCTCCTGTGAGCCTCTCCAGGACCTTGGCACTCACTATTAAAAAGCAACTCTGAAGGGAGGCTGGGTCAACCTTCTCTGCCACTCCAGAAAGACTGCTCCTGAAATGAGTACAGCCTAGAATGTTCCCAGCTATGACCATCAACTGTGAGCCTAGACTGACTAGGACTCAGAGGTTACATAGGCTCTTGTGCTAAATAGGAATAGCACAATCTGGGTCACATCAATGAGGCAAACAGTTAATGGTATTTATAAAACATTAATTTCATGTTTGGGAGCTACTCTCTACCCTAATCCAACTTCATAGTCCTATTATAAACTCTGACACCATCTTCCCAGATGATATTTTTAGTCTACCTGAATGTTAGCTATCAGGTTCAGGCAAAAATTACTAAAGTTGGGGTCCTAGAAACATACCTAAAATAGACTTTCTAACTTCTTCCCATGGAAAGACTCATCTGCTCTATTCTTACCTTTGGGTTCCTTTTTATTAAACAATTTTTCCTGTTTTATGTTTTACCACCTTTCAGCCACCAAGTTGCAGATGCTGCTATGATTCCATCCTGAATTCCCTGGGAACACAACCTCACCAATGGGTCCTGGAACCTCACCTCTCCAGAGCTCTATCCCACTAAGGGAATATAGAAATAGGTTGAGGGTGTAGATTGACCTGCCAATATCCATGTCCAGCAGAGAAGTAATTACAAAAGTCAGAACTCCCATCTTCTACACCCCAAAAAGAGTTTTGGTCCATACTCCCAGAGGGATAAAGAACAGGAATGTAGGGGATGGGATATAGAACTCTGTTGGTGGGAACTATATGGTATTGTACCCCTGTTATCTTACAATCTAGTTAATCAACATTAAATCACTATTAAAATTATGGTAAAGGTATATATATTATTTATAAAGTCATCTAGTTGCCTGGTTTATTAGATTTCATAATCTTTTCCATGTCCATCTTGTTCCATTGCACACTTAAGAAACACAATCTGACCCAACATGGTCCATAATGCCTTGACCATAACTCTACACAAGTTACTACCTAGAAAAAAAAAAAAAAACCAAGTATCCAGATCTGCTACAACATAAGAAAAACAAACAGAAATCCACAATGATCTACAGACCTGGAAACTCAGGACATTTATCTACAGTTTCCCCAAGGTCTTGAGATCTTACAATCACATCATTAAATGAATAAGTGTGCTAATGCTGTTTTCAAGATAAGAAATATATTTAGTTACTTTAATATGCTATAGAGAAATTGATAGGAGGGAGATTGTGAGGGAGAGAAGCAGCCCTGCTTCACCTACACCAGTGAGAACCAGGGGCTTGAACCTGGGTGCCTGACTATATTAACATGAGCACTAAACTGGGTCAACCATTGTTAATGGTTGAGTTGACCCATGTTTAGTTCATTCCTCTAATGATACAGATCAGCTTACACTTGAACACTTAAAAGGGTCTTTTATTTTTGCCACCAGGTTGATTGCTATAGGTCAGTGCCTGCACACCTCCACTGCTTTTTGCAGGCACTTTTTTTTTATGCAGGTTGAGAGTTGGAGAATGAGGGGGGAAGGTGGTGGCACACCTGGTTAAGCACACATAACAATGCACAAGAACCCGGGTTCAAGCTTTTGGTTTCCACCTTCAGGAAGAAAGCTTTACAAGTGGTGAAGCAGGGCTACAGGTGTCTGTCTGTCTCTCTCCCAACCTCTGTTTGAGGTCACTGTGGGTTTTGCTCTTTTGGTGGGCTTCCTCTGGCACTGCAGTTTCCTCCCATATTCCCAGGATAATAGGCATGTCTAAATTGTGCCATTTTGAATGCCTCTGTGTGGGTATGGAGGGAGGGGCATTCTGTGATGGAAGAGTGCTCTGTCCAGGGTGGGTCCTGCACTGACTGGGAAAAAAAAAAAAAACATCAACTCTGAACTAGCAGACTGGAAAATGAATGGATGAGTGAGTACAATGTGTGATGTGTCTGGGTTTTTATTTAGGAGTTTGGTAGTATTGTGTTTGTTTGACCATAAATATGTCCTAGGAACTGACTCTTGTTTATATCGATAAGTCAACAGCAACACTGGCTTTATTATATAGTGGTTTCTCTTAAACCAGTGTTTTTCAAGAACATATCAATGTTAGATGAGAGCTTCCTCTACCATCAGACTAGAAATCAGTGACCAAGCAAGGAATTTCAAATAAAATTAAATCCAGCTAAAACTAAGTTTTTGTTTGGTTTTGATTCTTTCTATAAAGGTTATTACTAGGGCTCAGTGACTTATCTCTGTTAATAGCCTTTTAAACTCTTATCTCTGTTAATAGCCTTTTTAATTTTTTTTCAACAGAGACAAAAATAAGGAGGGGAGAGAGAGAGGGAAGGAAAGACACCCATTGTACTGTTCCACCACTTGTGAAGTTTCCCCTGCAGATGGGGACCAAGGTCTTCAATCCAATTCCTCACACAGAAATAATTGCTTCAGGTTCGTAAAAGAATTTTACTTATAATATTTTCTCCGTTTACTTCTTTATTCTAAACAGGTTTCTTTGTTTGTTTTTTATCTTTAAATACATAGACTCTGAAGAAGGAATTGATGACACAGGACTGCCAGAACAGTACAGTGTTCACCAGTGGCCTACTAAACAAATATATTCCACTTTCTAAAAGCAGAAGCCCTGAAAGTAAATCAGATATTGACTTGCAAGCTGTTTTCACTCTATTAGTTGGCCAAGATATCTGCTAATTAAAACACTACTTCAAGGCCCTAAATGGCACTGGGATCATCCTTATCTTTTTTAATCAGCTCTGTGCTATCTCCCTTGAGAACAACAGAGAAAGTTTGCCTTTGCATATCAAGGGGCAAGATATTCTTTTTGAAACAATTGCCAAGTAAAAACAGTAAGCAATACTAAAAAAAAAAAAAAAAATGTGTCTAAGGTCAATATATGTTCTTTTTCATTTTTTAATCATATCATAGCAGCATAGTTTTTAATAGCCTAAATCTGGAAGCAACAAAATGGCTAATGACAAAAGAATTCTGTGGCTGAGTGACCTTTGAGTTTCAGTTTGATGTGCCCCTGGTTTTTGCAGCATATGGAACAAAAAATCTTTAAGGATGTGACAGTGGGCTCTAAAAAGACCCCAGAGTGCTCAGAGCCCAGGATCTGGTAAGGTTCTGCTATAGCCACCCACCTCTTCTCTGAGTCCATCAGATTGACAGAATAAGACCCTGGGTCCCACTGGCTATAGCAAGTCTTTCTGCAAAGGTGTTCAGGATCCAGTGCAAGTTGGTAGAAGATGATTAATGTTGGAAGTGGGAGTGGTGTATAGACACCTATCATTAGGCAGTAAGAAGTTGTATTCATAGGACAATGATGGTCTGGTGGATAATTTCTTCTCCAACAGAGTGATCTATCACAAAAAGAAAAAAGAAAGAAAGAAGAAGGAAAGAAAGAAGCCTGAACAAAAAAACTAATAGACAATTTTCTAAAGCAATATATATGGAGTGGGTGGGCTGTGGTGCACCTCATTAAACACACATAGTACCAAGCAGAAGGACCCCCGTTCCAGACTCCACTCCCCACCTACAGAAGGGATGCTTCGGAAGTAGTAAAGCAGGTCTGCAGGTGTCTATCTGACTCTCTCCATCTCCTCCAGCCCCCTCAATCTCTCTCATTCCTATTGAATAAAATAGAAAAGGAAAGAGAGAGAGAGAGAAACAAAGATACACATGACCCAGACATTAGAGACATGCAAATAAAACTATACCGAGAGTCCACATTATACTGTGAGAATGGCCTACATCAGCAAAACAGAAAATGATTGGTGTTGTCAAGGTTTCCAAGATAAAGAGACTCTGCTACACAGCTGGTGGGAATGCCAACTGGTGCGGCTCTTTTGTAAGACAGTATGGAGAGTCCTTCAACAAATAAAAACGGAATCATCTTATGATCCACTCTTGGACATTTATCCAAAGGACATGCAAACATTAATTCACAAGGATATATGCACCTTTATGTTCATAGCTACATTATTTACAATGCCCACAATATGGAAGCTACCTAAATATCCATCAACAGATACCTGAATATAGAAGTTATAGGGTATATACTCTATGGAATAATACTCTGCAATAAAAAAGATGGTGTGGGGAGTCGGGCTGTAGCGCAGCGGGTTAAGCGCAGGTGGCGCAAAGCACAAGGACTGGCATAAGGATCCTGGTTCGAACCCCGGCTCCCCACCTGCAGGGGAGTCGCTTCACAGGCGGTGAAGCAGGTCTGCAGGTGTCTATCTTTCTCTCCTCCTCTCTGTCTTTCCCTCCTCTCTCCATTTCTCTCTGTCCTATCCAACAACGACAACAACAATAATAGCTACAACAATAAAACAACAAGGGCAACAAAAGGGAATAAATAAATAAAATAAATATTTTAAAAAAATTTTTTTTAAGATGGTGTGTCTTTTGTGAAGTAGAAGTGAAAGATAACTACCACATGGTTTTACTGATATGCAGAATCAAGAGAACTGAAAAAAAAAAGTTGAAAAAAAAGCATAAGTAAACAAATCATGTCTAAAACTGAGAATTACGATGGTTATTTATGGCAAGGTGGGTGCAATATGGGACTATTCTCTGTAATCTTAATATCTTATAGATCATCATTATTCACAAATAAATTTTTTTTAAAAAGAAACCCTTCTAAAGACTTTGATATTTGAAATGTACGATAGTCAAGCAATACAAAATTGTTATTAATCTTTTATCAAACCAAAACTTTATTATGTCAAATAGCAAAGAAATAAATTACGTAGCAGATATTTTAGAATCACAAGTCTTTTTAATATTTATTTTATCCACATCACCTTTTCTTATACAATACACCACTACTGTTAGTACTTTCTAATTAATACCTGAAGCATGGGAAAATTAAGACAGCTATCCAAAATTGGTAATAAAGCCATTAGCTGTAATCAGACTCCCAGTCCCCCTAATTCCTCTTAAGACATGATACAGAAATATAGTTGTTCTATAAACTGAAAAAGGTTATTTCATAGGACACAGATTCTTCTCTCCTTCACACTCTTCACCCATCATAAAATGGAAACATCAGAGAACAAAAAAAGGTTTCATATAAAACATTTTCTTTTTTACACTTTCAACAGCACTGCTCATCTAGGCTTTGAGTGTCAAGATGTTTATGTGTGGCACATGGCCACAGTGTTTGTTTCTAAACAGCTCTTCAGGCTTGCAGGGAAAAAGTAAAAAATAAATAAATAAACTACTCAGTTATGGTGGTTGGTTATTTTAGATCCTTCCTTACACACCCCACTCTCTCTAAGTCTATGCTTTTCTTTTTCTGTCTTTGTGTAGATAGACAGACAGATAGGCAGACAGACAGTCTGAAAGAGACCACAGCATTGAAGTTCCCCTCAATGCTAGGACCCAGATCAAAATTCATTCTTGCATGTAGCAAATCCACAAGAGCTCTTCCACCAACCTCTATGCTTTATTTGTCACTTGTCTGAACACCAAGTTTTATTATATTCAAGGACCAGTTTGAAGGCCACCACCATCATAAGATTTCCTCCATTGGGAGCTCTGATCAGGTAGCACACCCACACACATAGTACTAAGCACAAGGACCCAGGTTGGAGGCCCCGCACCCCACCTGCAAGGGGGATGCTTCACATCAGGTCAAGCAGGTCTGCAGATGTCTTTCTCTCTCCCTCTCTATATCCCCCTCCTCTCTCAATTTCTCTCTGTCCTATCCAATAAAACATAGGAAAAAAAAAAAAAAAGGCCACCAGGAGCAGTGGATTCATAGTTCGTAGTGCTGATAATAAGCCCCAGTGATAACCCTGGAGGCAAAAAAAAAAAAGATTTCCTCCATCAAGGGTCCTCCTGTTAGGACATGGCACATAAAGAAAATACCACTTGCATGCCACTATATGCTGCCTTGTGTCATCTGCTGCTCATGCTTGCATGTGGAGTTTACCCAAGTTGGTCAAATGTCTGAGGTATTTTCAACCTTCATCTTTGAATCCCTAGAAATGAGTTGAGTGCCTACACCTAGTGTACTGATAATGTATTCAGATATAAATATTTTGTGGTGGGTGGTGACTCACCTGGGTATGTGCACATAGTTCTAATAGCAAGGACCCAAGCAAGGATCCAGGTTTGGACCCCAGCTCCCCACCTACAAGGGGGTCGCTTCACAAAGCAGTAAAGCAGGTCTGTGTCTCTCTATATCTATCTATCTCCTTCTTCCCTCTCAATTTCTCTTTGTTCTACTGAATAACATGGACAAAAGAAGAAAATAAATGGGGGAAAATGGCTGCTAGGAGCAGTGGATTCCTAGTAGTGCTGACATGTAACCCCAGCAACTGGAGGATATATATATATATATATATATATTGATATATATTGATATATATTGATATATTGATATAGAAGATTCTGGCCAAACCTATGGAAAAAAATAAAACAAGAAAGTCTATTTCTCACATGAGCAAATCTCCTAGCTTCCCCTTCTCCCAGGTCTTTTATGTTACTTCAACTAAAATTCATTTTCTATTGTTATTATTGCTAATACTTTTTATTTTATTATTATTATTATTATTATTATTAGAGTCAGAGGGAGAGAAAGTAAGAGAGACCACAGTACCAAAGCCATCTTCAATGCTCTGGCAGCCAGACTTGAACTTGGGCTTCACACATGGTAAAAGAACACACTCCCCAAGTGAGCTATTGAACCAGCCCTCAAACTAAAATTCAACAAATATACACTGAATACCTCTTCTGAGTCACTTACCACCACATCGAGTACTGAGGGCACCAGGTGAAGTAGGCAGGGTTTAGTACCAATTCTAACTGAGCCTCCACTCAGGTAAACTAAAAAGCAAATAAAAAAACAACAGAAAGAATTGTCTTGAAAGTAAATAACTGAGCTACTTTTAAAGGTTTTTTTTTTTTGTAATAGAACTAGCAATACTAAGAAAAGTAGAACTTGATTTGGACTTGGACTTGGTGTATAACACCCAAGTGAGGGTACAGAGGTCTTTCAGGTCCTGGTACAAGATGGTGAAAGAGGACCTAGGCTTGGGGTAAGTGTTTTGCAGAAAACTGAGAAATTTCACACATGTATCAACAACTATATTTACTGTAAACCATTAATCTCTCCCTCCCCCATAATTAAAATATGAAAAACAAAAGAAAGAAAAGAAGAAATGAAAAGATAAGAAAATAAATAAAAGAAAAAGGAAAGGGAGTCAAGCAGTAGCGCAGCAGGTTAAGTGCACGTGGTACAAAGTACAAGGACCAGCATAAACATCCCAGTTTGAGCCCTTGGCTCCCCACCTGCAGGGGAGTCACTTCACGGGTGGTGAAGCAGGTCTACAGGCGTCTTCCTCTCCCCCATCTGTCTTCCCCTTCCCTCTAGATTTATCTCTGTCCTATCTAACAACAACCGACATCAACAACAATAATAATAATGACAACAACAATAAAAAAAATTTTTTAAAGGAAAGAAAAAAACAGTCCTGGTAAGCCTCTGTATAGCTTATAAAGTAGTGTTAGGTTGGGGGAGAAGAGGTAAGGGATGATTGATTGGTTTTAAATCTTTAAAAAGCATCATATTTTAGGGCTTGGCAGTGATACACACAATTAAAGGCACAAACTACTGTGCACAAAGACCTAAGTTCAAGCCAGCACTCCCCAACTGAAGGGGGGACCCTTCATGAAGGGTGAAGGTCTGCAAGTGTCTGTTTTTCTTTCTCCCTCCTCTTCCAATTTCTTTCTGTCCTATCCAGTATAACAGAAAAAAAAAAAAAAAAAAGGCTGCCAGGAGCAGCTGATTTTTAGTGCTAGCAGTAACCCTGGTGGCAATTTAAAAAAATACATTCCATTTGCATAGTTTTAGTTGTGCATAGCCACAACTTTTTATTTTATAAGTCCTGCTAAGATTGGATTTATAAAGAAAGAAGAAGAACTAATGAAAGAAAGAAATCACTTGCAGTACAATTAGCAGTATTATGGGAGGTCAGAACAGACCTCTGTATAACCCAAAATGTGCTAGAAAAAGTGAGGGGGGGTGGTTGTTTGTTTGTTTGGTTTTAATTTTTTTAACAAGCATCCCATTTGCCTAGTTTTAGTTTTGTGTAACTACAACTTTTTTTAATTACAAGTCTTGCTAACTTTGGATTTCCAAAAAAAAAAAAAAAAAAAAAGAAGAAGAATTAAAAGAAAGAAGGAAAGAAATGAAGGACCTTCATCTAAGCTCCTGGAATGCTGTTTGGAAAACAAGATTAAATTCCCACAGTTTAGCATTTCCTCTGGAATCAAGCTGGCCTCCCTGTGACCAATGCCTGTGTGTGAACCCCATGAGTCTGCCATGGGGGAAGAGCAGTGAGGTAGGCAGGTCACTGGATCAAAATCCTTTTATAGGTCTTTAAAGGGAAAGAGGCCAGAATTTGAAAAGTCCTGGTTGAAGAGAGGTCCCCGCCATTCAAACCCTGGGATTACCATTTGGGATCTCCACTCCTTTGGGGCTAAGCAAAGGGGTTAGGTTGGTCTTCTGTTTGCAGATGTCCTGGGGTCCAGCCCCTCTCTATGCCCCCAGGTCCCTCATGGTGTGTGCAAAGGAAGGGTTCTGCACATCCATAAGTCTGCGTCCCGATTCTCCCGGGGCTGCGAGGTCCACACTCTCAGGTCTACACCCCCAGCAGCCCATCTGCAGCCTGGACACCCACCTGGACCCGGAGGAGGCCGGGTCTATGGCCGCTCTCCTCTGCTCTTCACCTGCAACTTCCGCTTAGGTCGGTCTCCTTAGTTACCGTGTGGACTCGGTTCCCATAGCAACGGGGCGTGGTCGTGTGGCTGCCTACAGGCAAAGGGAGCTGAGGTGTCCTGCAGAGTCAGGGAACCTTCCCTGAGCCTCTGCTCCATTGCAGGCACTGCTGAGAGTTTTCCTGATGATATTTGATAGATCCTCCTCACAGCCTTCTTTACAAACTAAGGAAAGTGAGGCTCAGAAAGTTTGAGAACCCACCCCAAATTACAAAGTAAAAGAATAGCAGATCTCAAAAGAATTTACCCATGGGGGCAGGTGACAGCTGCACGCCTGGTTAAGAGCACCCATTACAGTACTCAAGGACTCAGGTTCTAGCACTAGATCCCCACCTGCAGGGGGAAAGCTTCACAAGTGGTGAAACAGTGCTGCAGGTATATATTTCACTCCCTCTCTATCTCTCCGTTCCTTAACCATCTGTCCCTACCCAAAGAAAATAAATTATATGTACACATATATTAATTCAGCCAAGGAGTTCAAAACTTCCATGTCATCCTCTGTTGTGCTTATTAAATAGGCAAAGCTAAGACCAGAATCCAGGTTTCTGAGTAAACTGGGGATTCCTCATTATAACAAGAATATGACCTAATTGATGTGAGTATAATATGTATGCAATTCATGCTTCTTAGATTTTTCTCTGCCCAATAGTCAGGTGTGATTTTTGGCTTCCTAACTACACCACAGTTTTTGATCTTCCCTTTTAAAACTGTGCAAGTAGACTGGATCATTGGTTCTGCGTTCAGTCTTATAAATATCTGTGTTAAACCACATTGAACCTAATTGTCAGATATTGACTTTAAAGGTGCTTTCACCCTCTCAGTCGAACAAGATAGCTGTTAACTAAAACACTACTTCAAGGCACTAAGTGGATAGCTTACATGGTCAGTTATCTGTCCCACACATTAACAACTGGTGATCCTAACATTTGTAAGTTTGATTAGAAAATATGAGTCCAGGACCAGGCGCTGGCGCACCTACCTGGTTAAACACACATGTTAAAGTGCGTAAGTACCCAGGTTCTAGCCCCTAGTCCCCACCTGCCTGGGGGAAGCTTCAGAAATGGTGAAGCAGGGCTGCAGATGTCTCTCTATCCCCCCTTCCCTCTCAATTCCTGGCTGTATCTATCCAATAAATAAAGACTTTTAAAAAAAGATTAAAAATAAAAGGAAAGTCTGAGTCCCCTGAAATAAGAACTATCGATTTACTTCACCAGTTTCTAAATGAGAGTCAGGGACTTTTGACAAACAGGTTTCCAAAGCTTAGATGCTTAACACCATAGCTGAATATTGTACTACTGTACACCCCCAAAGATCATCCTACAGAAAATATACTTTTGATGATGGCTACCATTCATAAGTCTCTGAATTTTTAATATATGTTGGCTGGTTGGTAAGGTTTTTTTTTTTTCATTTGCCTCCAGGGTTATCTCTAGGACTCCATGCCAACACTACAAATGTACTGCTTCTGGCTGACATTTGTTTTTCCCATTTTATTAAACAGGACAGAGAGAAATTAAGCAGAGAGGGAGACTGAGAGGGAGAGAAAAAGACAGACATCTGCCGACCTGCTTCAATGTTTGTGAAGTGATCCCCTGCAAATGGGAAGTGGGGTGGGAGTTTAGTACTATGTGCAGTTAACTAGGTGTTCCACCACATGTCCCACAAGTGTTTTTTTTTTAATCCACCTCCTTTCCCCCAAAAAATAATTTTGTTGGACAAATAATGGTTTACAATGCAGTTATTGATATATGAGTATAGTTACATTTCCCTGTGATAGGTGTCTGCACACTCCAGTCCCAACCCAAGTGTCTCTTCACCATTGTGTCCCGAGTACCTGATGCCATCTTCCACCCACATCCCTATCTCCTCCTACTCCAGAATTCTGTGTTTGCTGCAATACATCTCACCTATCCTACTTTCACTCTGTGTTTCCCTCCTCTGCCTTGCCTCTTAAGTATCACATGTAAATGAAACCATCCCGTATAGTTCTCCTTCTGGTAAAAATCTCCCTGTTGGGGGCTGGGTTGTAGCACAGCCACATTAGGGTTAAGCGCACATGACGTGAAGCTCAAGGATAGGCATAAGGATCCAGGCTTCCCACCTACAGGAAGCAGGTTTGCAGGAGTCTGTCTTTCTCTCCCCCTGTCTTCCCCTACCCTCTCAATTTCTCTCTGTCCTATCCAACAAGAGCTATAATAACAATAACAACAACAAAGGCAACAAAATAGGAAAAATGGGCTCCAGGAGGAGTGAATTGCAGGCACCAAGCCCCAGCAATAACCCTGGAGGCAATAAATAAATAAATAAGAAAGGAAGAAAGAAAGAAAGAAAGAAAGGAAGAAAGGAAGGAAGAAAGAAAGAAAAAGAAAGAAAGAAAGGAAGAAAGAAAGAAAGAAAGAAAGAAAGAAAGAAAGAAAGAAAGAAAGAAAGAAAGGAATATACCTGTTGGGCCAGCAAGATAGCTCTCTGGAAAGTGTGCCTGCATTGACTCGTATGTGGCCCAGGTTCAAGCCCCATTCCCACTGCACTGAAGGAAGCTTCAGTATCGTGGTGTCTTTCCCTCTCTCCCTCTGTCTGCCTGCCTCTGTCTAGCTGAAAAAGTCGGTTTTGATCAGTAAAGCCTTTTCAACTAGAATATAATAATAATAATGATAATTGCCATATTTCATGTCTTTGATATATATAATTTCTGCCCTTGAAATAAAGTGAATTTCCAAGGTCATTGTATTAATCAATTTTGTATCTGACCTAGAAATCTTACACCAATTTGTTTTACCAGTTAACCCAAAATTTCATAAGCAGATTTACTATTCCATTGTTTCCTTCCCCCAATAAATTAAATAAGCTGTGAAATATGCTTTCTAAATATACTTTCTTTATTGGTGGATCATCTTGGCTTCAACTATTAACACTTTTTTAATTGGGATTGATGGTCTAAAGTCAACAAAAAATATAGTAACAAAAATGAATACAGCAGTTTGTACCTGTATAACATTTCTTA